>NW_024711250.1:87500-92500 GCF_018991925.1 Homarus americanus | reverse complement strand
TTTTTCATATTATTATTATTATTATTATTATTGTTGTTGTTGTTGTTGTTGTTGTTATTTTTATTATTATTATTATTATTATTATTCCCAACACCTTTTCATTACACGTTTAAAGACTCGTATGTATATTCAAGTGAGTATAAGGTATGTATGTAGGTATACCTGTATCTTCATATGTATACGGTGTATGTATATGTGGGTCACCTTCAGCATAAAATCCTCAGATAATACTGTAAAAAATATTCCTGCGTCTCTTGTGGTATAAATTTAACATAAACCGTTATATCAAGAACGTCTACCTGTCTCCCTCTTAGCCTCTGTAGAATGGGTGTGGTGGGTGGGCTGGTAGACGGAAGTGGTGGGTGGGTTGACGGAGTGGGTGGGACAGGGGTGGGTGGCAGACGGAGGTGGGTGGGTTGACGGAAGTGGTGGGGGTTTGACAGTGGTGGTGGGTAGACGGGAGGGTGGGTGGGTTGACAGGAATGGTGGGTGGGTTGACGAAGTGGTGGGTGGGTTGACAGAGTGGTGGTGGGTAGGCGGAAGTGGTGGGTTGGTAGACTTGAAGTGGTGGGTGGGTTGAGGGGTGGTGGTGGGTTGTGGAGTGGTGGGTGGGTTGACGGGGAGGGTGGGTGGGTTGACTGAAGTGGTGGGTGGTGACGGAAGTGGTGGGTGGGTTGACGGGAGTAGGGTGGAAAGTGGAAGTGGTAGGCAGAGAAGTGGTGGTGGGTGAGAGTGGTGGGTGGGTTGACGGAAGTGGTGGGTGGCAGAACGGAATGTGGGTGGGTTGACAGGAAGTGGTGGTGGGTAGACGGAAGTAATGGGTTCGTTGACGGTGGTTGATTGAGGGCGTGATGGAAGTGGTGTGTTATTGACGGGCGTAGGAGCGTGGTGGGTTAATAGACGGGCGTAGTGGGCGTGGTGGGTTAATAGACGGGCGTAGTGGGCGCGTGGTGGGTTAATAGACGGGCGTAGTGGAGCGTGGTGGGTTAATAGACGGGCGTAGTGGGGCGTGGTGGATTGGTAGACGGGCGTGATGGGGCGTGGTGGGTTGGTAGACGGATGTAGTGGGGTGTGGTGGGCTAATAATCGGGCGTAGTGGGGCGTGGTGGGCAAATAATCAGGCGGGCACAGGTGGGCAGGTAATGGTATCCAGTACTTAGGTAGGCGGGCGTTCATAGTCGAGTTCACAGCGCTGCACTGGGCGGGCAGGCGGGCGGATGGACGTGCGGGCGGGCGGGCGGGTGGTTGGGTAGGTGGGTGAGTGGGCGGCTCTGCATCTGGTGGTCGCCAGCTCAGGGGCCAACTCCTTCGCCCACGCATCACTTATCACTAACTTGGTTCAACTCTCATTAGCATCATCGTGTGACCCTCGAGAATCACGACCTCCTCCTCCACTTAACCCAAATATCCTTCAAAAATATCCAATGATTTTTTTTTTTCGTTTTCGTCTTGATTTTTGTTGTTGTCGTTTTTGTCTTGGACCCCAAATGTGTTTTTTTCGCTGTTAAGAATTTTGTTTTATTTTGTATTTGTCATTAAAAAAATAAAGGTGTCTGGTAGATAAATAAATAGGGGTTTGTTGATGTTTCAGGGTTTAGTGTTATGTATGTATGTATGTATGTATGTATGTATGTATGTATCTAATATATATGCATATATGTGTGTGTCTCAGGTAAGAAAGTGGTGTAGAGTAATAATGTTAAGTGAGGTGGCAGGTGAGGTGACGGCGATACCCTGCCTGTGTCCTATGCATGTTTCCACGCCTTCTCTCCCTCCCTCCCTCTCTTTCCCTCACTCTCACCTCTCCACTAACTCGAATATGAGAGTCTCTAAGCCTCAAGATGAATGAGACTCCAGGGGCGTTACTATAGCTTGGAATTTCATATACAAAACGCTCAAACGACGTAATGTAAACTTTAAAAAGAGGTATTTACACTTAAAACGTCAAATTTTGTCTTTCGTATATACCAACGTGAAAAAGACAACTATAATATACATATCACTTGTATCTAACACACACACAAACTTAACTAGTCATCTAATATTATACTTTGAATTTTGCGATCATTTATATATCAAGTATTACAAAAATTTTCCCTCCCCCTTCTCTTCAGGGTTCAAGCAACAGGTAAGCAACACACCTCCACAGACGTTCTGAGATACACTGGCGAGGTGATTGCATACTGCCTCTCTCCGACCTGCCCTTACTGCCTCACTCCTCCTCTGTTAATGTTATCGTTCTTATCCGTTATCATTATTTTCTTATTCCCATCGTCAAAATAATATATTGTTAAGTCTTACGATTTTAAATATTACATATGTTAATGAAATAAGTAGGAAATGGGCGCGAGATAGTGAAATGTGGGTTGCGTTTACCGTGGAGTTTTTAGCGTCTGGCAGCGGGGTGGGTGGGGTTGGGGACGCACTCACACACTCACGCAGTGGACGACGCACCTGGCCACAAGCAACATGATATTTCTCAGACCATCACCACACGCTTCTGAATTTCCTCAAACAAATAATATCATGTTTCTCATTCTCTATTTGTTGTCCATTTTTCATCATCATTTTGTGTTGATTCTCTCCTTGTATATTATTTTTCTTTTATATTTTTTGTTTAGAAATTTGTAATATCATCTTTGTGATTTTCTGTATAACTTAAATTCATCTAAAGTAGTTTTAATATAAATTTATTAGTATTTTACCTAAAGTACTGTAGCGTATATCAACAGGTGTTTTAATTATTTCACTTGAAGCGGAAGTTCATACCTTAACACCTGTTCATGTTAAATATGTATTCCACTAATGTTCTTTTTAACTTGTTCATATCAAATATCTTGTAATTTTTGAAGAACATTTTGAACAATATGTTATTTTATGTTCAGTTTATTTTCAATCTGACTTTTTCTGCTTGTGTTATCTTAGCCTTTTGTGCTCGAAGTAGTTATTTTGGCCGGGTGTAAAGTCTACATTGTGTAATACAGCATACGGCCCACGCAGTCATTTTGTTTCATCTGTAATTGGACGCCTTGATAAACTTCCTCAGTTCCTGCAGTAAAGAGCTTTAAAGAGTGTGTTTCATCCTGGTTGACAAAACACACTCTGAATTGTTCGCTATTTTAGACGCGTCATTAAAAGGTGTCATTTCTGCAGTGCCATTAACAATCTCTTTTTTTAGGGAATATTTAACATCTTCACTACAGGGACATCGTTTGTGTTTTGTTTTTTAGCCAACGATAGATTTTATTCAGCTCAGAGGCGACACTTGATTAAACAATTCTATTTAATCAAAGGCTTCTTCAGTAAATGTCATCCAAAAAATTGTAATAGGATGTTATATGCATTGTATACCTATGATACTTCTTTACACAACTCGTGTTTAGTCTCTGGTACTGCACTCAAGGGGTTAAATCATCGTAGTCAAGGGGTTAAATCATCGTACTCCAAAGGTTAAATCATTGCACTCAAGGGGTTAAATCATCGTAGTCAAGGGGTTAAATCATCGTACTCCAGAGGTTAAATCATCGTACTCAAGGGGTTAAATCATCGTACTCAAGAGGTTAAATCATCGTACTTAAGGGGTTAAATCATCGTACTCCAGAGGTTAAATCATCGTACTCAAGGGGTTACATCATTGTACTCAAAGGGTTAAATCATCGTACTCCAGGGGTTAAATCATCATACTCCAGGGGTTAAATCATCGTACTCAATAGGTTAAATCATCGTACTCCAGGGGTTAAATCATCATACTCCAGGGGTTAAATCATCATACTCCAGGGGTTAAATCATCATACTCAAGGGATTAAATGATCATCTTACTGAAGAAGATAACAACACAACTCTCGTTACATACTGAGTAACTTCATTAAATCTGAATAACTCAAACACGTGTCTAATTACATGTTCCTTTTATTGTTTTGTTCAAGATTAAAAGAAAAAATAAATTAGAGGAAATTGCTTTTAAACATTGGAAATCTACGAATATTTTGTTTCTGTCTGTCTGTCTGTCTGTCCCGCCGCTAGTGCTGTCCTGATGAAACGGCAGATAAGGGTTGATGATGGGTGGGTGGGTGGGTGTGGGTGGGTGGGAGACTGGGTGGGTGTAGGTCTCTCTGGCTTTGTGTCTGTTTGTTAGTTAAATTATAATTACTTCTGTGTTTATATATTTTTCGATGTTTAGTTTTCATCTCTCTGAAAGAATTTATGATAAACAAATTCTCTCCCACTGCCAAAAAAATCAGTTATCTGTCACCACACATAAGTTTTAGCCCCCCCCTCCTTCCCCCCTTGCCCCCCTTCCTCCTTGCCCCCCTTGTCCCTGTCCCCACCCCCGAAAAAAAAATAGTTGCCCATTTTTTTTTCTAAGTTCAATGTTGTCATTATTTTTATTTTATTTTTTAGGTTTTATTTCATATTGATTTATTATACATTTGGTTGGTATATTTTAGGTCATTATGTAAGGTGTGTGTGTGTGTGTGTGTGTGTATGTGTGTGTGTGTGTACCTGCTGGATATTCTCAACAAACATCATTACTTCCTCTCAAATACCCACAACCTCAACAATGTCATTAAACAAATCCGAAAAAAAACAAGAAAATTTAATCAGCACAAAAACATACTAATTCCTTCCATAACAAAATATATAATTCCATTCTGTTTATCAAATTTGTCTCTCTATATTTCACTCAGTCCCATAATGTATCGTGTCGCTCAACCCTCCCCCCTTGTAGTTCGTATAGGTTCTCAACAGGTAAAAACGGTATATCCAATGTAATATTTTTTCCCTCTTTTCAGACAGCTCTCATACATTCACCGCAGCCTGTGTCCGGGGCAGGTGTTGCTTCGAGCTCTGAGGTATGTAGCCTTTGTTAGGTTAGGTTAGGTTACGCTACGTTACCTTAGGTTAGGTTAGGTTAAGTTAGGTTAAGAATATAGCTCTCACACTTCAGTCAAAGCTTCCGGACAGGTTTCACAATATGGCCGCAACTACCTGAGCTTAAT
>NW_024711250.1:0-85000 GCF_018991925.1 Homarus americanus | reverse complement strand
CAGTACTCTAAGCTCGTAACTAATCCATCAACAATTAAAGTTTATGAGGCACAGAACGGGTTATTATCATCTAGCTCGGGTTAAGTTAGGTTAGGTTTAACATAAGTGTTGTTAATCTTCAGGTGATCCCTATGACCTGTGGTATTGAACAGGTAAACGAAACAAGTAAGCCAGGTGTAATCAGCAAGTGTAGGCAGGTTATAATATTGCAGGTAAGGTTACTTAGTTTACGGTATAACTCCATAAAGGTGATTACTAACTATATTTAGACCCTGTATCCACCTTTACTGACCTAACTGAGAGAAAGTCCTACGAAAATGAGGGATATTTCAGTGTTATTCAATACAGGTGGTAAATAAATCCTGTTTTGTGTTTTTGAACTTGATAAGAATTCTTCATTTTATATTTTTTCATATCTAACTTTTTACTTTTTTTATATCAGTCAATTTAATTTTTATTTGATATATAAATTGGGTATATATATATATATATGTTTTGTTGGTCCACCATGTATATGACTTCATTTGGGATATATATTTTTAACTCACCTTAGGTTATATATCTTTTTAGCTCGCCCTGTATATTACTCAACATCTTGGGATATATAAAAAAAATATATCCAACTCTGTATAAATCATCTGAAATATTTGATATCATATTCTCTCTACGTCTCCTCTTTTCTTTATGGCTCACACTGTATATTCCTTCACATCTTGAATTCCCACGTAATTCATTCTTTCTGTCTTAACTATAATAATTCACCCAACCTACATCTCTCGCTTGTAAATATTTTAGTTAAGGGTTGTAGGCGTAGAGTTAGACCTGTCGTAGTAGTGGTCAGCCAAACACCCAGTCACCCAGCCAGCCTTTACTGCCATAGAAACTCAGAGCTGCAGGGGGACGCAATATACTAGAGGTGGGTGAGTTTGGACATAGGCGTGACCAGCAGTGTACAACTTTGTTCCCAACTCCTCGTCAGCAGCACTAGTAGAAGGAGCTTAGTTTGAGTGTTGTGGGTGTGTGGGTGGGTGGGTGGGTGGTGGATGTTTGAGAGAGAGGTTGCATAAGTCGACACATGTTTGTACACGCGTCTGTCACTCTGCCAAAGGACCCCAACACTCTCACACTTTACACACACACACACACACACACACACACACACACACACACACACACACACACACACACACACACACACACACACACACACACACACAAGATACTTATAAAACAAAAAATATAGAATATTAAACATAAACCCAATTTTGTTTTTATGTTATATAATAAATGAAAAACAAAATAATGGATCAATTGAAGAGAAAATAACTTTTATTTCCTGTGGTGGTATTCCGGATGAAGGGTATAATGTACTCAGGAAGCAATGACACCTGAAGTAAAATTGTTTTAAACAGTTTATGTAGGAAAAAAAAACAGTGTCCTACAGCCTGTAACTTGGACTAAAATTGTGGAGTAGTTTTATTTTTTCCCAGGAGCCGCCGCTGGAACTGACTCAATCACGTTTAATGTAAAATAACCAGTTTTCTCCCCTCCCCCCCTCCCTCCCTCCGCCAGACTTCCTGCCCAATTACCCTGATAGTGTTTTGCTCTCATAATATGAAGAATTTCTTATATTCCGTGAACAGTTTACATTATTTACTCCTAAACCTTGATATATAAGCAGATCACGAAGGCCATGACTATTTACAAAATGTGTCTAATTATACACTAATTAAATTTGGAGTTTTCAAGTAGAGAATAATACCCCGAAATCTGGCCTGAAAATAACCCAGGTCTTGCATTAACCTTCTTGGGCGCCGCTTAGGATAAACAAAACGCCCAGGAACTACCTCGGCTAATCTGGGTTATGTGTGTGAGTCGGAGGATAACGGGAGCCCAACGTCCTGTGATGCCTGGCCCCGGGACCACTTTCTGCCACATTTAATTAATACGGGACTGATACTCCGCCACCCACCACACGCCGCCACCACACGCCGCCACCACACGCCGCCGCCACCCACCACACGCCGCCGCGACCCACCACACGCCACCTCGACCCACCACACGCCACCGCGCCCACCAGGTATTCCGAGAATGTTACCTCGTCTCCGTCATCGTTAGATCTCGCTAGATAGAGACGGATGCGGAGGGGCGAGGTGGCAAACACGGGACAGACAGGAGGAAGTTTGCGTGAACCTCAGAGTGGACACATTGTTAGCATCCTCGTGAGTTTTGTGTCGCTGGTGACTTTGTTGTGTGAGAGAGAGAGAGGGGGGTTGCTGGCAGAGGTCAATAAGTTACACGGCTCCTAGGTCAGAGCAGCGGGTGTTAGGAACGAAACAAATGAAAGAAAGGTTGACAAACATGCAGAGAGAGAGCGTAGGTGTGTGTTTGTGATTGTGTACGGACGTTTTGAGATTGTGTTTATGTGCATCTGTGTATTTTGTAGCGTGTTTTTTGTGCACGTGTGTGTGTGTGTGTGTGTTGCAGAATGATAAGTAGTACACATACACACACACACACACACACACACACACACGAATACTGTATATTACACTAACACAATGACGGGAACGAGTGAATTCAAACTCCCCGTGACAAAGAAACATAATCAAGGCGGCAGGTGTTAGGGGGCTCAGGTGTGTCACGATATGTTCACTACTACGAGACCACGTGAAATACACATCAGTGCTGAGAATTCCAAAATAACAATAGTCGAGCGATAGTGCACGGAAAAAGATCCACTTGTCTGTATGTTTCTGCCCGAACTAGACTGTGGAAAAAATATACAACGGGGGAATTTTGAAATGAACGAGAGAATGGGAGGAGGGGAGAAAAATGGTGAGAGAAGAGGGGGGAGGGGAGCAGAATGAGGGAGATAGAGAGGGTAGGAAGGAGAGGAAGAGAAAGGGTAAGAAAGAGAGAGAGAGAGGGGGGGGGGAGCAGAAAGATGAGGGAGACAGAAAGGGTAGGGAAGAAAAGAAGTTAGAAGGAAAGGGAGAGAGAGGGTGAGGGAGGGTGAGAGAAAAGATGGAAAGATAAAAAGACAGAGAGATAGAGTAAAAGAGAGAGAGAGGGGGAGAGGGGAGAGGAAAGGTGAGAAGGAAAGAGAAAAACACAGAGAGGATGTGAGGGAAAGAGGGGAAACGGACTGACAGATTGACCGACAGTGAGAGTGACGTAGAGTAATCAAAACAAACAAACGAACGAACGAGAATAAAAAAAATAAACAAATAAACGTCAAGATAAAAACAAAACAAGGACATTGTAAACAAAGACATGAAACAAATAAAAAGTAAATACGTAAAAATAGACATTAATAAACAAGAACCGGTAACAACAAATAAACAAGTAAATAAAAAAATATAAACACGCTAATACAAGTAGACATGATTTAGACAGAAAATAAGTAGAGAAAGACATAGACAGGAAAAATTAGACAGTTAAAAACAGACATAACACGTCCAAACATGTAAAAAACAGACAGAAACACATTCAGACAGGCAAGACATGATAAGAGAGAACTCGAGACAGTAAGTTAAGACAGTCCAACAGATGGTTCAGGAGTTACAGCCTTAATTTGTGACTCAACCTTGATTATTCAGCGTTCCGAGCTACCAACATACATACATACATACATACATACATACATACATACATGCATACACACATTTTATATACCGTCAACAAAACGATAAAACGCAAAAGAAGAAGCTTGAAAGGATAACTGTTTGTGGGCGGTTGAGTGAGAGAAGGAAAAATGTGAGTGAGGGAGGGAGGGGAGAGGGGGAAGGGGTAGGTACTGTAGGCAGGGGAAGGAGGTATTGTAGGTAGGGGAAGGGAAGGGGTGGGCTGTAGGCAGGGGAAGGAGGTATTAGGGTAGGAGGAGGGAGGGGAAGGGGAAGGGGTGGGTACTGTAGCAGGGGAAGGAGGTGTTGTGGGGTAGGGGAGGAGGGGGGGGGGAAGGGTGGGTACTGTAGGCAGGGAAGGAGGTATTGTAGGTAGGGGAGGGAGGAAGGGAAGGGGGTGGGTACTGTAGGCAGGGGAAGGAGGTGTTGTGGGTGGGGGGAGGGAGGAGGGGTAGGTACTGTAGGGCAGGGAAGGAGGCATTGTAGGGGAGGGAGGGGGAGGGGGGGGTACTGTAGGCAGGGGAAGGAGTGTGTAGGTAGGGGAGGAGGAGGGTGAAAGGTACAATAGGTAGGAGGGAGGGTAGCAAGGGAGGAGAGGAAGGAAGGGAGGGAGGGAGGGTACAGTAGGTAGGCAGGAGGGAAGGGTGGGAGGGGGAGCAGTTCTGGGTTGAGGAGTTACGTCAACACGATTCTCTCTCCCATTTTCAGGGATATTTGTAAAACGTCAACAGAGTGTGAACGCAGTAGCAGGGGTGCCTTCAGCTTGGCCCTGGGGGAGGTGTGAGGGTCGAGGATGAGGTCTAGAGGGTCGAGGGGGAGGTGTGAGGGTCGAAGGGGAGGTGTACAGGGTCGAGGGGGAGGTGTACAGGGTCGAGGGTGAGGTCTAGAGGGTCGAGGGGGAGGTGTGGGAGGAGGGGGAGGTGTGGAGGCAGGGAAGGGGGAGGCACACACACACACTCCACTCCACTAGTGAACCTTTACCTCCTTCACAACTTTCTTCTTCTTCCTCTCAAAAGAAAAAAAAGAAAAAAAAAAGTTATTTCTTCCTCGTGTGCCATCAACAACATCCGGTAAACTTTTCGCACATTTCATTTTCTCTGCCACAACTTTTTTTCCCTCTGGATGGGTGAGGTAAGCAGTCCCCCCACCCCCTCCACCCCCTCACCCTTCACCCCTGGCCTACCTACTCCACCCACGAGCCTCCACCCACTCAAAACCAGCTTCCTCTTCCTTCTCCACCCACGAGCCTCTACTTACTGCTTGCTAGCTTCCTATTTCTCCTCCATTTACTCCTCCATCTTCTCCACCAACTCCTCCACTTCTTCCACCCTTCTACTTCTACACCCACCCCTCCACCTCCTCTTTCCACCACCTCCACCCACCCCTCTTTCTCCTCCACCCATCACTCCATCTCCTTCACCGACCTCCTCTTCCACCCACCCCTCCACCTCCTCCACCCACTATTCCACCTCCTCCTTCCACTATTCCACCTCCTCCTTCCACCACCTCCACTCACCCCTCCACCTCCTCTACCCACTACTCCACCTCCACCACCCACCACTCCACCTCCTTCACAGACCACCTCTTCCACTCGTGTCTTTCATTCCTCTCTCTGTCTGTCTGTCTGTCTGTCTGTCTGTCAGTCTGTGTCCGTCTCCTATCATTATGTAATTTTGGGTTCAGAAAGGGAATATGTAGTTGGAGCCCAAAAATAATTCACGTCTGGTACTTCGTTACTTCATGCTTGGTACTTCGTTACTTCACTCCCGGTACTTCGTTACTTCACTCCCGGTACTTCGTTACTTCACACCCGGTACTTCGTTACTTCTTCTTGGTACATCGTTGCTTCTCTACCTGGTACCTTCACTATCTCAAACCTTAGTATTCATTCTTCCTTGACCTCCTTTCTCTATGAACGAACAAGTAACGGAAACATGTTAAGTAATTTATGGTGTAGTCGACCTCAATACCGTAATACCAAGGCGGCCGCAGGTTAAAGATGATTAGAGTGTAGGGCTGCGAGTCATTACGTTGGCTGTGTGTCAAAAGAGGTTGTGTAATGCTCAGTACACCACACCAAGACAGTCATGGCGTATATACACATGCACACGAATATACCCCGTACATACACGCAAATATTCACATACTGTTACACATACATACATACATACATACACTGCCACATGCTCGTGTATAAGTCAAGTGTGTGGACGAACATTACGTGGTGGTGTATGGTGGCGGGGGAGACGTGATGGCGGACTAAATCACGTATGCAAATATCCAAAATGCGTTCAAATCCTTTTTATTTTGTTGCCTCCTGCACTACGTTGGTCCGCGCTTCACTGTATATTATTAACATCTCCTCCATATAGTAAGTCCAGGATTATTCTACAGTAAACCTGATCTTTATGTCTTCAAAAATATTACTTCTTCTTAACACGAAAGGAAAGATATTTTTTGTTTGTATATTTCATTAATCATAAATAATATAAGACTTTAATAGATCTATATATTATTTCCTTATAGGTTATTATTCCTCAACACTAAAGGATTTATTACTCTTGTTATTAGACTTATGTATAATAATGACCGATATGATAAAACAAGAAATAATCCTGAATTAGTCTAATAGTCGTTAACTTAGTCTCGTTGTCTCGTCTCGTGTTTGTCATCATGAAGTAATTCTCAGGACCTGTGGGGCATTATTGAGGTATAATGTGTCGTGTTTGTTAGTTTGGTTCATTCAGTTTTATTTTCATCATCCCCAACCTAACCTTACCTTACCTAACCTTACCTTACCTTACCTAACCTAACCTAACCTTACCTAACCTTACCTTACCTTACCTTACCTTACCTTACCTTACCTAACCTAACCTAACCTTACCTTACCTTACCTTACCTTACCTTACTATCAGGTGAAATCAATTGTGATAGATTAAGGCGAATCTTCAGGTGAACCAAAAGATATCCCTCACCCGCAAGACTCAGTCAGTACAGGTGGGACATTGGGCTCACTAAACAGACAAAAAATTAATAATCTTGTATAATAAAAAATAAATACAACTAATGTAAGATTTATTCATCAAGAAGTGAACAAAATTAAGAAAATATAAGTTGTACCATAATGTTAGTTTCTGGGTGAATGACTGAGCCAGAGACGAATGCATATCCCGAGTCCTTATGACGTGTTCAAGTAGGTGATTTATCCCCAAGGACTCCCAGAGAACCCTCAGGAACTCTCAGAGACAATACGTAAACAAATGGGCCTGACAGTGGGGCAAGGAGGGGGTGTGAGGACTGTGGGGGAGGAGGGGTGAGGGGAGGGACAGGGGAAGGAGGGGTGAGGAGGACAGTGGGGGGAGAGGGGGAGGAGGACAGTAAGCAAGGAGGGGTGGAGGAGGACTTTGGGGAGGAGGGGTGAGGAGGACAGCGGAACATGGGGGGGGGGGAGCAAGAAGACAATTACTCACACAATATGACAACAACTTCTTCTGTATCTCAAGGTAAACAGTTTATTACACACTTGACTTTATTAATAAATATTTCACACTTATTGATGTCTTATAGAGTGGACAGATACATTATGGGGGTTAAAGTAATTTGTATCTATGTTTTTTAGATATATTTACACACACACACACACACACACACACACACACACACACACACACACACACATTTACACACGTGTCCTGTACCTTCAACAACAATAATACTCCACTTGATTACAAACAACATTAGTGACCAGGATACTAACAAAGCTTTAAAACAACAACAACAAAGACAATGACACAATAAAAACAGCACTAACAAAAACAACAACAGCTCGAGGGAACAAGAATAGTGACGACACCAACGACACGCATAACAATATTGGTGTCAGTGGCAGCTCGGGCTACTATAAACTTCGTACTAATGACACCTGCTCCCATCACGTTCCCATCACGCTCCCATCACGTTCATATCATGCTCCTATCACCATGCTCAACAACAACACCTCCTCCTCCTCTTCCTGCTGCCCGGGTCATCATCAAACACCTTAAACACAGGGATTTCTATACAGGATTCAACACCAATATCTCGAATTCACCCAATGCCAACGATACACCCCTGGGCATTACTAACCTTAAACTGTACAAAATTTACCTTTAAGAGAAGCCACAATCTCCATGGGAATTTCACGATGGCTAGGGTGTACCTTTAAGAGAAGCCACAATCTCCATGGGAATTTCACGATGGCTAGGGTGTGGGGAGGAGGGGGGGGGAACGGGGACAGGAGGAGGAGAAGAGAGCAGGAGGGGGAGGTGATAAATTATCTCGGCTATAATCTATTTCTGCAGGAGACTATTCCGACCTGGTAAATGGTCACATAACAGCGACCGTCGTAAAGCAGTCGCGGTCCTAGATACCTGCCCGCACGACCGCATAGAACCCACGACAGTCTGTAAGTTAACACTTACATCCCCTGCTGAACGACTCCAGCTGAGGGAAGGGGGGGGGGGGGAGGGGGAAGGGGGATGGACGATACAGGACGTTTGAGGGGCGGGGGAGGGGAGGAGAGGAGGGGGGGGGGGGATGGATGATGGTGACGTTTGAGGGGGGAGGGGAGGGAGAGGGGGAGGGAGGGGGGGATGGATGATGCAGACGTTTGAGGGGCGGGGAGGGAGGGACAGGGGGGAGGGGAGGAGGGGGATGAACGATATTGGTGACGTTTGAGGGGCGGGGAGGGGAGGGGAGGGAGGGGGATGGATGATGGCAGGATTATAAGGAAGGAGGGTGAGGGGGTAGGGGAGGAGGGGATGACGATGGTAGACGTTTGAGGGCGGGGAGGGAGGAGAGGGGAGGAGGGGGGATGGATGATGGTGACGTTTGAGGGGTGGGGGAGGAGGGTGACAGACGTGTAGGGAAATGCTGCAGGTAAAGACAGACAGAGACAGAATAGTAGAGAATTCAAAAGAGAGAAACAGGGATAAAGGAAGAAAATAGAAGAGAGAATGAAGTATGTCAGGAGATGGAGACAAACATAGAGACTAAATCAAGTAAATAAAATAGAGACATAAAAGAGGAGACTAAGAGACACAGATAAATATAGGGAAACACAGAGGAATGAAAGAGAGAAGTGAAGGAACAGCTGGAAAGAAAACTATAACACATTATCTCAGATGACAACAAACGGAATACAAGATTAGGTTAGGTTAGGTTAGGTTAGGTTAGGTTAGGTTGGGTTAGGTTAGGTTAGGTTAGGTTAGGTTAGGTTGGGTTTGGTTAGGTTAGTGTTAGGAGAAACTAACCTAACCTAACCTAACACTAACCTAACCTAACCTAACCTAACCTAACCTAACCTAACCTAACCTAACCTCACCTCATTTTATCTCGGTAAAAGTTATAGTAGCCGACTTTAAGCGATGCGAAGATAATTATTATGCAGATGAATATAATTTTTAAGCAATACACATTACTATTCGTGCACACACACACACACACACACACACACACACACACACACACACACACACACACACACACACACAGTACTCAGATTAATCATGTAAAGTGTTACGGCTTACAGTAAAACACCGTAAACTGTGTGAGTGTTAGACAGGTAAAAAAAACAAAAAAAACAAGTATTCTTTTATATAATTTCCGGCCACTTGTTGTAAAATACCTGGAGTTATTGTGTTTACTTGTTTGTTTGTTTGTTTATTTGTCTTCGTGTTCCTGGACAGATTGTGTTTGTTTATCTTCAAGAATATCTCCTGGAGGTTAGGTTAGGTTGTGTTAGAGTAGTGTTGGGTAGGGTTAGGTTAGGTTAGCTTAGGTTAGACAATGCAGTAAGAAAATTGTTCGGTCGTCTTGGATAATATCTTTAACACTGGTTCATTATAACTTGTTAACTCAGGGTTTTGTTGTGGTGGCGACAGCTTCTACACTTTACAATGACGCGTCAATAGCTGGCCTTATAGAGCTGTACTAAGCGAACCTAACCTAAGCTAACCTAACCTAAGCGAACCTAACCTAAGCTAACCTAACCTAAGCTAACATAGTCTTATAATAACAATAAAAGGAGGGTAGAGTATTTGAAGTGTCTTCTTGAGTGTTGCAAACTCACTGAGGAAGGAAGGAGCGAGAGAAGAAAGAAAGAAAGAAAGAAAGAATGAAAGAAAGAAAGAAAGAAAGAAAGAAAGAAAGAATGAAAGAAAGAAAGAAAGAAAGAATGGATGGGAGGGATGAGAGAGAGGGAAGGAAAGAAATAAGGAAGGAAGAAAAGAAGGAAGGTGATCCATCATTTTCAATCTGCCGTTCACTTAGCCTGACCAGCCCAGGTGTGCGTCACTCTATACCCAACACTGACAGCTTCATTAATGTGCCCCCCCCCCTACACACACACCTGCCTCTTGTATCTCCTCCCGTACTCCTCCCTCCTCCCGTACTTCCCCTCTCCTTCTCCCGTACTTTCCTCCTCCCGTACTTCCCTCCTCCCCTACTCCTTTCTCCTCCCGTACCTCCCTCCTTCCTCCTCCTCGTACTTCCCTCCTCCCCTACTCCTCTCTCTCCCCTCCCCTCTCCTTCCTCTCCTCCTCCCATACCCTTCCTCCTCATACCTCTCTCCTCCGTATCTCCTTCCTCCTCCCTCACCTACCCTCCGACCTCACCTCAACCCACCACCATCCCGACACACACACACACACACACACACACACACACACACACACACACACACACACACACACACACACACACACACATATACCGTAAAACAGTTTCCTCCTTGTCAGGTGAGAAGAGCCACAGGAGGTAACCCGTGAGAGGAAAAGAGAGAGAGAGAGAGAGAGAGAGAGAGAGAGAGAGAGGTCAAGGTAGAGGAGGAAGAAGAGGAGAGATTAGTAGAGAGAACGAAGAGAAGAAGAAAGAGGCAAAAGAGGGAGGAGAGAGAAAGAAGAGTGAAAGGAGGGAGGATAGGAGGAGGAGGGTGGGAAGCAAGAAGAAGACAGGAAGGGAAGTAAGTGACCACGAGGAAGGAGGAAGAAGGGATAAGGGGCGAGGGAGGGAGGGGGTGTGAGGGCGAGGGGAGGAGGGGGGTGAGAGGGAGGAGGAGAGGGTGATGGGCGGCTAGAGACCTCAGCTGGGGGACACAGGAGAGGGAAACTGTTATGGTGGGCTATTTTACACAATGAGAAAAGTTTCCCTCACTGAAGCGCAACATTCCAAGTGTTTGTGTCAATCCGGGTAAGAGGAGATACAAGGGTGAGGCCAGAGCACATCCTATACACGTCATGAGGATACCTCTACGTCGCGGGTACATTTTATACGTCGCGGGACATAGGGTACACGTCGCGGACATCGGGTACGTCGCGGGATAAACCTATCTACACGTCGCGGGATAAACCTATCTACACGTCGCGGGACATCAGGTACGTCGCGGGATAAACCTATCTACACGTCGTGGGATACACCTCTCTACACGTCGCGGGACATCGGGTACGTCGGGATAAACCTATCTACACGTCGGGATACACCCTCTACACGTGCCGGATCGATACACGTCGCGGGACAATCTGGGGTAAATTTTGGGGACGTTTTCTTTGTATAAGTCGGTGGGATTGACGTGTCGATAACATGATAACTTCTACAACATCCACACGTCAACAACATCCACACACAAACATCCACAACATCCACCAACATCCACACATCAAACCCTCACCTAACGTAACAGCTGGAACACAAAGTTGTATTTCACTCGTCATTATTTCATTATCATGGACGCTAACTACCCTTTAATGAACTACGGTAGTTTAATGTTTTCTCTATTGTTCTTCAGGGCTTGTGGGTACTGAGAAGTGGCTGAGCTGGTGCTAGGAAGTGCTGAAGAGTCGGTAAGTGTGTTCTAAGTTTTCATTCGTTCGTATTATAAAAGATGGGGTTCTCTCTCTCTCTCTCTCTCTCTCTCTCTCTCTCTCTCTCTCTCTCTCTCTCTCTCTCTCTCTTGTTGTTTCGGTAATTATATTTCAGAAGTAATTTTTTTAGTTATATTATTTATTTAAGGACTAATATAGTTTGTATAAGCCTTGAATTTTTTATTATTGTTGTTGTTTTGATTGCAGTATTGTTATTGTTGATATTGTCTTTATTATTGTCTTTGTTATTGTTGGTATTGTCTTTGTTATCGTTATTATTGTT
Source organism: Homarus americanus (assembly GCF_018991925.1). Classification (NCBI taxonomy): domain Eukaryota; kingdom Metazoa; phylum Arthropoda; class Malacostraca; order Decapoda; family Nephropidae; genus Homarus; species Homarus americanus. The sequence goes on along the minus strand of NW_024711250.1, from coordinate 73,193 downwards.
ATTATTATTGATACTGATGTGTTATTATTATTATTATTATTATTATTATTATTATTATTATTATTATTATTATTATTATTATTATTATTGTTGTTATTATTTATTATTTTTGTTTTAATTATTACCGATATCAACATTTTAAACATTTACTTTCAACATTAAATTCCATTAAATATTTTTTTCTCATATATCACAAACTCGAAGGTGAAAAAGTTTGATTGTCATCGACCGACACATGAGAGAGACTGTGGCCCCAGTCTTTATAGTAGTGGCCAGTTGACGTATATCGCTCAAGAATTAAACTTTACACTATTAAGGTTTATATGACTTACAGTCTTGAATCATATTTTTAGTGTGATTAAATTTTTGGGATCAGAGAGTCAGGGTATTGGCTATTTTGTCGTGTGTGTGTGTGTGTGTGTGTGTGTGTGTGTGTGTGTGTGTGTGTGTGTGTGTGTGTGTGTGTTTCAGCCTTGTCCTGACTCCCTACTGATTGCATTTCCTCCCTGCCTTCTAGCGTATCTGCCTGTGTGTGTGTGTGTGTGTGTGTGTGTGTGTGTGTGTGTGTGTGTGTGTGTGTGTGTGTGTGTGTGTGATCTCTTTCTATAAATACCTCCCCAAGAAAACGTTAACATGTTTCGTACTTTATTATAAATGTACACAAACACATAACAGACTGACAAACAGACAGACAGACTCAACGGAATTTTAACACCAAACTGAATGATATATACCCAGTGAAGGTGAGGCGGGGCGCCAACCTCTGACACCATAACACCCTCGACCTCACAACACCCTCTGACACCATAACACCCTCTGACACCATAACACCCTCTGACACCCTCATGCCCTCTGACACCATAACACCTCTGACACCATAACACCCTCTGACACCATAACACCCTCTTGCCACAACACCCTCGACACCATAACACCCTCTGACACACACCACACACAACTGGGGAGGGGACACAACACTGTTTACTAAGCCACCACAACCACAGATACACCTATACCCCCCTCCCCACCTCACTCCCCACCGTAAACATCCCTCCACAGCAAGAAATATTGGCCACCCTTCCCGTGAAAGCTACGATGGCTGGCGTCTACATTTGAGGCCACAACGGCGATAAATAGCTCGAGTATGAGGCGCATATCAGATGAGTTAGGCTGAAACTATTGCGACAAACAGCCCCTACCTCCTCCAAACCACAATACCCACCTAACCCTACCCACCCCCACCCTCCTCCCCCACCTGGCCTTCCATCACAGGTATTAATGACCACCCGAAAAAAAACAATGAATATACCTGAAAAAATTAATTTAAAATAAAATATAAATAAAAAAAAAATATTCATTATTCATCGGTTTCTTATATTAATCTTTATCATTCTCGTTGGTTTATTATGATTAGTTATTGTCAGGTAATTTGGCTCTTGTTGGGGGTGATTTTTGTTATTTAATGTGTGTGTGTGTGTGTGTGTGTGTGTGTGTGTGTGTGTGTGTGGGGCAGGTATTAAAATGGAGTCATGTTTTGTACTGATTGTAGTGTTTTCTCTCTGTCTGTCTGCCACCCACTCAGCCACCCAGCCAGCCACCCAAATAATAACCCATCGACCCACTCATGAACATGCCCTCCTTAACTAACCACCCAACCAACCACCCACCCACCCACCCCACACCCACCCACCCAGTTCCCGCCTTGACAACACAGAGTATCTTCGTTAACTAAACACAACAAGTGACTCCTCCCCAACCCAGTCTCCTCCAACTAGACACCTCCAGCCAGTTTCCTCCAACCATATTCCTCCCACAGTCTCCTCCCCACCCAGGCTCCTCCAACCACACTCCTCTCCACAGTCTCCTCCCCACCCACACTCCCCATCTCCTCCCCACACAGTCTCCCCTCCCACCAGGTTCCTCCCCTCCCCTGCCTCGTAACTGGCTCAGCTGAACAACCACGTCAATACCACAACTTAGGCGGCAATATATGGTGTTTTCCCATTGGTTAACACGCTTACGTATCTGAAAATTCATTGGTTATCGCCCTGCTGTGTTGAATCATGATTGGTTAATGCCTCCGTGACTCTGGTATCTTGGGGTTAATGCTGGTGTAGGTGTAATAGTTGTTAAAGAACGAATGGATAAGGTTTGTGTGTGTGTGTGTGAAGTGTGTGGTAGACTCGCTTCAGTTTAATCTGAACGTTGTGTTGAAAGTTAATTGAGAAAACTGAACAAATTTTCACCGTTTAATCCACGTGTTATGATGCCCTCGGTAAATGTTGCAATAATTAACTTCTGTATTGCAAGGTTCATCATAAGGGTCGGTCTTTAATCATGGGTTGACCTATTCATGGGTTAACCTAATCATGGAATTAACATATACATGGGTTAACATAATCATGGGTTCAGCGAATTATGGGTTAACCTAATCATGGGTTAACCTAATTATGGGTTAACCTAATCATGGGTTAACCTAATCATGAGTTAACCTAATCCGGTTAACCTACAAGTAAACTTTTTGGAAATGAGATGAAGAGTTAACCAAGGAATAAGGGAAATGAGGAATAAATCGAGGGTGTGGAAAAAAAATCGACGGTAATGAAGGCGAGAGCGATGATGAAGTATTAGGGAAGGAGTTATGGAGTTTAATGGTCCTTATCAGTTAATGAGTTGGGTAATGAGTTGTCAGGTGAGGTGAGGTGAGGTGAGGTGAGGTGTGATGACCTGGTGGTGGGTGGGGGGAAATGATAGTGATGAATTTACCCTTTGCAACACCATACACACACACACACACACACACACACACACACACACACACACACACACACACACACGTTATGTAAATGCTGATATGAATTTTAATCTCTTCAGTCTCTACCTCAATGTTTTATTAATGAAGGTAGTTTACACACCTGCCCTTACCTGAGACACCCTTAGGACTTATTAACGACGAGATCAATTTATTAATCAGGGGAGGTGGAACAGGTGTCAGGTGTCTCAGGTGAGTAAAGATACGCAACGTATAAATAATATCCAAACCTGTTAAACACACAAACACACACACATACACACACACACACACACATACAGGCTCCTCCCCACCCAGGTTTGTTTTTGACGAAGTTAAGATAACCAAAATGTGCATCTTTGGGGTTAGGTTAGGTCAGGTTAGGTTAGGTTAGGTTAGGTTAGACAAGGTTGTGGTCCACCCACTTCCACGCCCTCCATAACCACTACCTGGAGATGACGTCACGTGCCCAGGTGAGATATCCAACCTCACCTGTAATAATTAACCTACTAAAACAGGTGTACAGTATATATTAACACCAAAGAGAATATAACCTACTGATATACAGGTGAAAATTACTCCTTAATCCTCTGACTGATTCAACCGAATGAAAAAATCCTACGACATATTCAATTAAACTTTAGGCACGTGACCTATTCAAAAACTGTTCCTAGCGATATGATGACCTAACCTAACCTAACCTAACCTAACCTAACCCATACAGGAATAGTGGGAACTAGACAACATGAGGAGAATGAAACTTGAGTATTTGATAATAAAGAGATTGATGGTCAGTGTCAGTGATCTGTTTACCTGTATAATTGACTTTTATTTACCTGTGGTCATTATTTGGGTTTTTACAGGTGAGAGTTGTAAGGTACCATGGCTAGGAAGGTGTCTCTCTTTCTGTCTCCCTTTCTCTCATTTCTCCCTTTAATCTCATTCTACTCTCTCTCTCTCTCTCTCTCTCTCTCTCTCTCTCTCTCTCTCTCTCTCTCTCTCTCTCTCTCTCTCTCTTTGAGTGATACTATAACCAGAAAATAGACAAATTTAAGCTCACATCAAGGTTACATTACGTGAGATGTCTGAACCCCCAAACTTTCTGTGGAAGGTTTCTGGAATATTGAGAGTAAAAGTAAGACAAGTATTCCCCAAAGTCACCAGCAGCAGAAAGTTAAAGTAACGTAACTGTGGACAACTAGAGTACAGAACCTCTTTAAAAGTGGCGGCGTGAGCAAGACAATATGTTGTGTCTAGGAGGAAGAAGAATATTTCGATACACAACAGAACGAAGCTTTGAATGTAGTGAAGCTCTATATCTGAAGCTGAATGGAGGATCAAGAGTGAGTTTGTAAGCTGATCCTTCAAGCTGAGAGGATTCTTCTGGTGGAGATTGAATGGAGGGAGAGAGTGACGGAGATAGATCAGGGCCTTAGAGCTTTGTTGGAGTATGTTGGAGGAGGGCGACAACACACGCCTCCAACAAACACTATAGTGACGAGGCATGAGGAGAGGATTAGTGGCTCTGGGATTTGTGAAGATTACCTGGATTGGGTGGAGCCTTGTGCAAAGGTGAGACAAAAGATATATTTTTCTACCTCTGGGATGTGCTCGGTGATGTGTTGAGTGTAGATTGTGTGTGTGTGTGTGTGTGTGTGTGTGTGTGTGTGTGTGTGTGTGTGTGTGTGTGTGTGTGTGTGTGTGTGTGTGTGTGCCTCTACAAGATCTTCTGCAGGGAGGTGTTGATATAGACGTTCCTGAGAGTGTCTGTTGTGGTGGTAGAGAGGAGGAAGGAGGGAGGTGTTGACTCTCTCTCTCTCTCTCTCTCTCTCTCTCTCTCTCTCTCTCTCTCTCTCTCTCTCTCTCTCTAAATTACCTGTCTGTTTGTCTTCCTTGACTGAGATTGCATTGGTGGAGAGAGAGAGAGAGAGATTATCTATAAGGACATAAGAATGGAGGAAACTGCAGCAGGCCTATTAGCTCATACTGTGCCGTCCCAATTACACCCAACCCCTAACGCTCATATATCCGTCCAACCCGACAGAGGACGCACTTAAAGAGTACCAATAGTGATGTACAGTATTGAGGGGACCAGGTTAGTTCCTACTTAATTACCGCTTCATTACTTCATCTCATGTTATGTAAATTGAGTATTGGTGTGTGCGTGTTTGTGCTGTCATCAGGATATTACACTGTCTATCTGTCTGTCTGTCTGTGTGTTTGTGTGTGTCTGTCTCTGTTCTGTGTGTCTGTCTGTTTATCTGTTCCCTGCCCACCTCTGTCAGAATTCAAGCCCAGCACTTGTGTATATTCCAGGTTATGATATATAGATTAGATTAAAGTTAGACAAAGATTAGCATAGCGTTAGGTTAGGTTAGGTTAGGTTAGGTTAGCATTAGGGTACAATTGATCTTCAGGCAATATAATCTAGGGTGCCTAATATTCATGTGAGCCGATAAATACAAAGTAAAACACAGAAAAAGACGATCACACTCGCCCTCACATTAAAGGATTCCACCAGTGTTATATTTCCGGGTTGGGTGTCGAACCTTCTGAACTCTTGTTATTGTGTTGAGGTGTGTGTGGCTCGGCTGTACCTGCGTATACTGCTGCCTCTCTAACCTAACCAACCTAACCCCAACCTAACCTAACCTAACCTAACCAACCTAACCTGACCTAACCTAACCTAACCAACCTAACCTGACCTAACCTGACCTAACCTAACCTAACCTGACCTAACCCAACCTTGTGTAATTAAGTGATGAATATATTAATTAATTACATGACATTTTGAGGAGGAATTACTATAGTTTGGTTAATTATTTTGTTTTTATGTAGTTTTATGATGTTATTTATCGTCTTCCTTGTTCTTCTTCTTCTTCTCCTCCTCTCCTCCTCCTCCTCTCTTTCTTAGTCTCGCTTCCTCATCAGCTCAGAACTTTCACCAAAATAATGAGAGACTATTTCAGGTTTTTCATCATTGCTAAGGTTTCCAATTTAATTTTTCTTTCACTTAAATCCCGCTAAGTTAGGCAAATATTTTCCCCCCTTAGCACATATAAGTTTCATCAGTCTTATATTTATATTACCTGAAGTTTAAATTATTCTTCATAATACAGTACGTAATTTAAAACACCTGGAGGTTAGGGTTTGGTAGGGTTAAGTTAGGTTTGGTTAGCGTGCAAAATGAATTACATGTATAATGGATGAATAAACGAAGGGAAGAAGATGAAAGAAGGAGAATAAAGAGAGTAATAAATAGTGAATGGAGAGAAGAAAGAAAGAAGAGGAAGGAAGGAAGGAAGGGTGGTAGTGAGGGCTAGATAAATTAAGATAAAATAGTGAATGGTTGGAATGAATAGTGAAAGGAATAGGGTAAGAAATAAAGAAGGAAATAGTGAATGAAGAGAAGGAAGGAATGAAGGAAGAAGAGGAATGAAGGAAGAAAGAAAGAAAGAAAGAAGAAATGAAGGAAGGAAAAAAGAAAGAAATAAGAGGAAGGAATGAAGAAATGAAGGAGGGAAGGAAGTGTGGTGGAGTGTGAGTTGTGTCATTGATAGAACGTTTAGATTCAGATCAAATTTTGTAAAGGGAGGGAGACGGAGGATTGGGTTGAATATACAGTAATTTAGGTGTAGTACTGCAGGTGAGGGTAGCTGTAGAGAGAGAGAGAGAGAGAGAGAGAGAGAGAGTAAGAAGAACAGTGAGGCGTGAGGTAGAGAAGATAGATAGATAGATAGATAGATAGATAGATAGATAGAGAGTGAGTGAGATGAGTAACAAGATATATAAATCCAGGTTATGAAACATCGACTTCACCAACGAACCATAACGATACCCGGAACTAGAGCATTTGTTTTTGTTTACCTTCTGTCATAACAAATACCGAAAATATAAACTCAATTTGTAAACACCATCAACTCCATCTACTACCATCAACTCTACCCACCTACCACCATCAATCCTACCCACCTACTACCATCAACTCTACCCACCTACCACCATCAACTCTACCCACCTACCACCATCAATCCTACCCACCCACCACACCATCAACTCTACCCACCTACCACCATCAACTCTCTACCCACCTACAACCATCAACTCCTACCCACCTACCACCATCAACTCACCCACCTACCACCATCAACTCTACCCACCTACCACCATCAACTCTACCCACCTACCACCATCAACCCTACCCACCTACCACCATCAACACTACCCACCTACCACCATCAACTCGTTATATATCAAGGAACAAATTGAAAAGAAAAATGAACACGATTTAGTAATGTATTCCCATCACGCTGGAACCAGGGTGGGTGAGGGTGGGAAGTGAGTGTGGAACGGGTAGTCATCTTCACTACTGATTCTGTCTGTGAGAGTATCCGTCGAGGGAGAGGTGTGTGTGTGTGTGTGTGTGTGTGTGTGTGTGTGTGTGTGTGTGTGTGTGTGTGTGTGTGTGTGTGTGTGTATGTGTGTGTGTGTGTGTTAATCTAAGGTTATGTAGTGTTTTGTTTAGTTTAATTATGTGCTAACCTAACCTAACTCACACACACACACATACACACACACACACACACACACCAACAACACACACACACACACACAACACACACACACACACACACACACACACACACACACACACACACACACACACACACACACACACACACACACACACACACACCACACACACACACACACCACACACACACACACACACACACACACACACACACACACACACACATACACACACACACACACACTATCTGCTGTAACTCACTACCTCCACCTAACCAAATACAAGAAAGACAAAGAAACAGACACGCCACAAAAGAAATCGACCCGTTAATTAGTATCTCCTCAGGTGTGGGGACATCAGGTGGCAGGTGAGGTAGAGAGAGATAATGAGGGCAGGAGAGAAGAGAACTGAGGAGTGAGATGGAGATGAGTGAGAATGGAAATGGTAATTGAAGGGGAAGAGAATATGAGGATAGAAGATTGAGAGAGAGAAGGAGACAGAGAGAAAGTCGAGAGAAGGAGGATGGAGGGAAGGAAGGAGAGAGAGAAGGAGGATGGAGGGAAGGAAGTCAGAGAGAAGGAGGATGGAGGGAAAGAAGTCAGAGAGAAGGAGGATGGCGGGAAAGAAGTCAGAGAGAAGGAGGATGGAGGGAAGGAAGTCAGAGAGAAGGAGGATGGAGGGAAGGAAGTCAGAGAGAGAAGGGAGGATGGAGGAAGGAAGTCAGAGAGAAGGAGGATGGAGGGAAGGAAGCCGAGAGAAGGAGATGGAGGGAAGGAAGTCAGAGAGAAGGAGGATGGAGGGAAGGAAGTCAGAGAGAAGGAGGATGGAGGGAAGGAAGTCAGAGAGAAGAATAAACGAAAAAAAATCAAGGGAAGGAGAAAAGGAAGGACTTAGGAAGAAAGGAAGAAAAAGGGAAGTAAATGAGTATGGAAGAAAGACACAGAGGAGAAGGAGGAAGGGAGGGAGAGAAAGAGAGAAGGGACAGACAAAGGGAGAGGAGGGAGGGAGGGAGGGAAAGAGAAAGGGAGGTAGAGAAGGAGAAAGAGAGGGAGAGAAAGAGGAAGGGACAATAGGAAGGACGGACAGAGGGAGAGAAGGAAGGGAGGGAGAGATTGAGAGAAGGAAGGGAGGGAGAGAAAGAGAGAAGGAAGGAAGGGAGAGAAAGAGAGAAGGGGGGAGAGAAAATATAGAAGGAAAGGAAGGAGAGAAAGAGGGAAGGAAGGAAGGAAGGGAGGGAGGGAGGGAAGGAGGGAGGGAGAGAGATAGGCAACAGGAGAAGGGAGATCCTCGTCGCTGTGAACCAAATGGATTAATTATCACCAACTTTGACGACTGTTTATTGCCATTAAGTGAGGCGAGGCTGAAACGGACCTGAGTCTGTCTAAAGTGGTGGTGGTGGTAATGGCGTAGTAGTGGTGCAATAGTGGTGTTGTGGTGGTGATGGCGTAGTAGTGGTGCAATAGTGGTGTTGTGGTGGTAGTGCTGTGGTGTTGTTGTGATTGTGGTGGTGTACTGGTGTGGTAGTAGTGGTGATGGGGCACAATATTGGTGTAGTGGTGGTGTTGAATAGTGATGTAGTGGTGTGGCAATAATGGTCATAGTTGGTGCAAAGAGTGGTGATAGTTGTGGTGCTGTAGTGGTGATAATGGTGGTGTAATAGTGGCGTTAGTAATCGTGATAGTGGTACAATACTGGTGTTGTAGAGGTGATGCAGTAGTCAAGGTCAAAGCAACAAGGTCGAGGTCACAGCATCAAGGTCAGGTCAAAGGTCATGATCAGAGGTAAAATTCGTATTAACCAATTCAGTGAACTTGTTGTTATTTGTAAGTGTAATTTGAGTTGCTATTCCTGTAACTGTGCTGCTCTGTTTGGTGTTACTGATGCACCTGTTTACCTGTGAATGACCAGTAATGACAGGTTAATTATCCCAAGACATAACTACCTTAAACGAACACCTGAAGATTATTATTATTTTTATTTTATTTATAATAATAACTACAGCTTGGGTTTGCGTCAGTTATCATTGTATTGAAAAGCCATCAGCATTATGCGTAAAATACCCAACCAAACCCAACCAGCCCAACCCAACCCAGTTTTGTTTTTAAGGCGATGATAATAAAAGGTAGGGTGTATTTGTAGTTATGTTAAGACATTTGTAATATAATGTAAAGTAAAATAGCGAAATATGTTCAGGCGAGGCATCGATGCCACTGAAGCTTTAAGTCATTTGGAAGTGTCAAAGAATAAGAGTGGAGATTGGCTCGACTGCAACTCAATTTCTTACCATGATTATTGGAGACATTGTTCAACCCAAACCTAACCTAACCTAATCTAACCTAACCTAACCTAATCTAACCTAACCTAACCTAACCTAACCTAACCTAATACAACACAACACAACACCTCACAACACAACACAAACCTAAACTACCCTAACTGTGTGTGTGTGTGTGTGTGTGTGTGTGTGTGTGTGTGTGTGTGTGTGTGTGTGTGTGTGTGTGTGTGTGTGTGTGTGTGTGTGTTATGACTGAGAGACATAAGGACACATTCTCCAATAACTAAAATGGGGTTATTACTCTGAGTGACACTCATTGCTTATACTGTGCATTCTGATTTGGGATAGGACTACCGTAGATATACTCCTTTCCCTCCCTCCTTTCTCCCCCTCCACTCCTCCCTCCCTCCCCTCCCCCCATTCTCTTCTTTTTAGGCTAGACTAGTTCACCTCTCTGTAATTTATAAAAGGAAAGGTGTTTTAAAATAAGGTATTGGAACTTACCTGTGAAAGAGACAAATTAATCAGGTGAATGTGCTATTACAACCTGAGAAGACGCGTCGCACAATCTGACAGAGAGAAATTTCGAAGGGCTCAGACACGGATTCAGACACGGAAGAAGAAGAAGAATATTTAAGAACGAAGAAGAAAGGCCAAAAGAAGAAAGGTAGAGGGAGAAGAAGAACTGGTAACAATCAAGAAGAACAAAAACAAAGCAAAAAAAAAAGAAAGAACAAGAAAGAAGAAAGAATAACGCTAAGATATTTTCATTCCTTCAAATTTATTCATCATCGTTTTGACGCAAGAGATCTGTGTCTGTCGGGGGGGAAACGCTTGTTTACATTGTCAGCTTGAGAGTCAGGACATGTAAGCTTGAGAGTGAAGACATGTAAGCTTGAAGGTGAGGGCAAGTAAGCTTGAGAGTGAGAAATTGAGGACATGTAAGCTTAAAGGTGAGGTCATGTAAGCTTAAGAGTCAGGACATGTAAGCCTGAAGGTGAGGACATGTAAGCTTGAAGGCGAGGACATGTAAGCTTGAAGGTGAGGACATGTATGCTTGAAGGTGGGGACATGTAAGCTTGAAGGTGAGGACATGTAAGCTTGAAGGTGAGGACATGTAATCTTGAAGGCGAGGATATGTAAGCTTGAGGTGAGGACATGTAAGCTTGAAGATGAGGACACGTAAGCTTTAGAGTGAGAAAGTGAGGACATAGTAAGCATGAGAGTGAGAAAGTGAGGACATAGTAAGCTTGAGAGTGGAAAAGTGAGGACATAGTAAGCTTGAGAGTGAGGACACAGTAAGCTTGAAAGTGAGGACATAGTAAGCTTATATACAAGGAAATGGCCCATGTACCTGCCTGCCTTGACGAGAGAGAGAGAAAAATGAAACAGCTTGGCATCAAAGAGGTAAGAGGAGGGAAAAGCTTAGATAACAGAGATAACGGGATTTATCCAGGTGTACAGAGGGTAATTTGGGCCCTTAATTAAAGAAGGCAGGTGAGATGATGATGAAGTGGTATTGATCCTAAAGACGTGAGTAAGGTGGTGGTTGTGGTGTTGTAGGAGGAGGAGGTTGTTGTTGTTGATGTTGTGGTGATGTTGGAGGTTGTTGTGGTGATGTTGGAGGTTGTTGTTGTGGTGATGTTGGAGGTTGTTGTGGTGATGTTGGAGGTTGTTGTTGTGGTGATGTTGGAGGTTGTTGTTGCAATGTTGTAGGAGGAGGTTGTGGGGTTGTTGTTATTGTTTTTATTATTGTTTTTGTTGTTATTTTTATATTTTTTTATTGTTTTAATTATTGTTGTTATTATTATTGTCATTATTTTTGTTATTATTGTTATTGTTATTATTATTATTATTATTATTATTATTATTATTATTATTGTTGTTGTTGTTGTTGTTGTTGTTGTTGTTGTTATTGTTATTGTTTTACACACTCCTCTCACTAAGGTCGTCGAGGCTTTAGAACCAATCTCTCTTATTCTGTTTGTTTACAAAATGTTAATAGAAATATGTGAATTATTTCGAGGATCGCTGCCTCAACCTCGCCGCCGAGTTATTATTACATCGATCGAAGCTTATACAGGGTGACGCATAAGTCGGTTTACAGGTAGAAAAAATACCTTCGTTGTGGATAAAAGATGTTGAACCACCCTGTATGTTTGTTTTGAGGTTGTGTGATATTATATATATATATATATATATATATATATATATATATATATATATATATATATATATATATATATATATATATATATATATATATATATATATATATATATATATATATATTATGTAAAGGTTATTGATGTTAATTACTACAGGTATTTTATTTATTTGTTTTGCTTCTTGTGATTGTTTTAATTATGTTATTGAAGTTTCTGATGATTTGCAATGACTGTTAATACCTTTTATGGTTATTTTTAAGTCATAGATGGAAGAGTAATATATAGATCACTGCAAGAGGATGTTCGTTTGTCTGTCACTTCTCCGTCACTTCTAGTCACTTCTCCTTCACTTCTAGTCACTTCCCCGTCACGAGGAAGATATATTGTTCACAGTTGATGGAAGTAAATAAACCAATAGAGCTATAGTTATAATACATAATATCTTCCCAGTATAATATTGTCTTGGTCCGTCATCCATGGAAGCTTATCTGTTTACCTGTTTTCATCTGTTTACTTGTTGGGATATTGTTTTGTGTGTGTGTGTGTGTGTGTGTGTGTGTGTGTGTGTGTGTGTGTGTGTGTGTGTGTGTGTGTGTGGAAGAGCTCTGAGGAGTCTTATCTATTTATAATATATGTTGGATTCGTAAATAGTAATGATAATAATCCTCTGCAATTATGTAATAAATTTGGTGGAATTCTAGGATAGGAAATACACTCACACATACATACATACATACATACATACATACATACATACATACATACATACATACATCCCCACACACGTATCACTTCTCTAACCCAAAACATTTTCCATTTTCTTAACCTCATTGGATATTCAGATACAACACAGAATGATAAATAATGTTCCCTGTACCTAAGGCTGAGAGTCACTGGGGCCACAACATTGTATATTTGACCAACAGGAAGCAAACATTTACATAATCTCTCTGGTAACACGTATTTTGAACTTGGTATTACCCTCCATAATATACATACATGCTTACATACATACATACATACATACATACATACATACATACATACATACATACATACATACATACATACATACATACATACATTTATACATACATACATACATACATACATACATACATGCTTACATACATACATACATACATACATACATACATACATACATACATACATACATACATACATACATGCATACTTTAAATACATACATACATACATGCTTTACATACATACAGACAGACAGACAAAAACTTTCATACTTACCTACACACACACACAAGGGGTAAAGGTTGTGTTTATGAAGAGGGTGCTACGTGCTGGTCTTATATGAACTGTGTGGAGGGAACAGCTGTGTGGAAGGTACAGCTGTGTGGAGGGAACAGCTGTGTGGAGGGAACAGCTGTGTGGAGGGAACAGTTGTGTGGAGGGAACAGCTGTGTGGAGGGAACAGTTGTGTGGAGGGAACAGCTGTGTGGAGGGAACAGCTGTGTGGAGGGAACAGCTGTATGGAGGGAACAGCTGTGTGGAGGGAACACCTTACCCATTTCTGTCCCCAATTACGTCTTTATTCTGGTTCTTCACTTTACTCATTTTTCTCTCTTTATCTCACATATTTTACGTTAATTATTCCCATTATTTTTCTATTATCGCTTCTGAAATCAGTAATAATAACGACCTCCCGACCTCCCGACCTCACTACCTCCCGACCTCCCGACCTCACTACCTCCCAGAACGTGCCGTCACCTATCTCCCGTCAATCGCTACAGACAAATACATAAACCACATTACTGTATTCCTAACTGTATTTCTGTATCCCGCTGCTGACGGCATAATGTATCCCGCTGCTGAAGTGCTGTCAAAATAGATTAAGTTCCTCCCCTCTCCTTCTCCCCTCCCTCTTCCCCCTTCCCCCCAAAGAATAATAAATAAATAAATAAAATCCTGAAGAGATCTGCACTGCGGTTTATTCAATGTGGAATTACCGAGACGTATTTAAGGTTTTGGGTAATAAATTTATACCACTTTTGTAATAATACCGTGTGTAGCGCTAATGAGTGTCTGTGTGTTTGTTGTTTTAAAAGACGTATTTCTAATTACTGATAATGCTGAAGAGTAATAATGATGAGTTATCAAAAGTTAGTTATCTTAATTTGGTGTAACAGACTTAATTAGCTCTTTTTAATTGTATTTTTTATTTTATTTATAATTCTGATAACATGGTATGCTAATTAGGACTAAGTGGCTTTTTAATTCAGTTTACCTCATGCATAATGGTCTACCTGATCCCCTGAGGAGTAATTACCACAGATGATTATTTACTTGGATATTAAGTAACCTAGTTTATTTCACCTGAAGATTATCCCCCCTATATAGAGTGTGTGTGTGTGAAGCTTCTGCCCTCCTCTCCTCCCTGCCCCCTCCCTCTATTCCCCCTCTCTCCCTCCCTTTCTCTCCATCTAACTCCTTCCCCTCCCCACCTACACACACCTTCCCCCTCCCCATCCCAGCCACACCCCCACCCCTAACTAAGCTAATGACCCTCTGTGTACAATGAAGACAAGTACTGAGAGCGTTAATGCACTCCAGTGACGGTAACTTATGGACTCACTCTGATGGGATGGAGAACAGTGATTCATACAGGCATTAATTACCTTAACGCAATCAGACCTCTTACCTGCATCAAGTACCTGTATTGACGTATGTGTTATTTAAGCCTTTTGTTTGTTTTTTGTTTTTGTTGATGTGTGTAAAACAAAAAGAGAATCGAGTATTTGTTTGAGAGATTCACACAATTTTAAGATCTTATTGAAATGTTTTTGTTTTTGTCGTAAGGTATTTGTAATGTTCTTGTTAGCTGTGGTCATTAGAGGGAGTATGATGGTATGGTAGTATGATGGTATGGTAGTATGATGGTATGGTAGTATGATGGTATGGTAGTATGATGGTATGGTAGTATGATGGTATGGTAGTATGATGGTATGGTAGTATGATGGTATGGTAGTATGATGGTATGGTAGTAGGATGGTATGGTAGGTATGGTAGTATGATGGTATGGTAGTATGATGGTATGGTAGTATGATGGTATGGTAGTATGATGGTATGGTAGTATGATGGTATGGTAGTATGATGGTATGGTAGTATGATGGTATGGTAGTATCCATGTATGATAGTAAGAGAGATTGAGAGCATGATAGCATGATAGAATGATAGTATGGTAGTATGATAATATAATAGTATGGTAGTATAATGGTATGATAGTATACAGCAACAGGGAGAGGAGAGAGAGGCAGTGGTGATTGCTGGATTTATATTGTACTCTACTGTAATACCTACTGTTGGCAGTGACAGGTTAATTAAAACCATTTATAAAGGTGTGTGACAGTGAGAGGATGATGATGATGATGATGATGATGATGATGATGATGATTTTCAACTCTGTATGATTAAAAGATTCAAGTTTCCATCATAATGTGACTCCCTGTGTGTGTGTGTGTGTATGTGTGTGTGTGTGTGTGTGTATGTCGATATATGCGTGTGTGTACATAAACGTCAGAAATTTACAATACCACATCTTTTAACATCTAATACGAAATAAAACTTAAACCTAAACCAAACGAGAATTAATCCCATAAACCCATAAAGGCAAAATAAGAGGATAATGACCACCCAACCACAACATTACAAAGTATAAGTGAATGAAACTTTATGATGAAACAAAGTATAAACGCGGTGTTGTGAACGATAAGAGGATCAGAGGTCATATCAGGGCCGCTCAGTCGTGTTATGTAGTGTCTAATCCTAATGTAACGGGAGTGGAATTTTTCGTTACGAGTTTCTTCATAAAATTCACATTATCAGTTTTGTTTACTGATTTATCAAGTATTTTTTTAGTTGTTTAGTATGGTTATTTATTTGTTGTTGTTGTTGTTTTTTGTATTCTTCAAATCAAAACAACTTTGGGTTTAAGTAATGAATAATTGGATAGTTTAATCTATTTACACACACACACACACACACATACACACGAGTCAAGTCTCTCCATCAATGTCAAAATATTAATGTAAATAGTGAATGCATTTGTTGGTGTAATGTTGTAACCCACATAAAAAATAAGTCCATTTATTTTAACCATTACAACAAAAAAGGAACTCCATTTATTTTCTCGTGATTAAATGTCTGTGGTTTTTTATCTCTCTCTCTCTCTCTCTCTCTCTCTCTCTCCTACTTCGTCCTGTGCCTCCTTCTCCTCATCCCACAAGACGTACTCCTAACACCCCCCCTCATGTTCTCTCCTCCTCCCTCCTCTTCCCCCCCACCTCCCCCTCCCCCTCCCCCAACACACTGTATACCAGAGTAATATTCACACAATTCCCCAACAAAAGCTGTGTGCTGCGGTGTACATTGGTAGCGATTATCTCCCGAGGCAGAGGCGTGTGGACGGGTGTGTTCGTTACCTGGGTGTGTTCGTTGGCTGGGTGTGCTGGCTGGGTGTGTGTTCGTTGGCTGGGTGTGTTCGTTAGCTGGATGTGTTGGTTGTATGGGTGTGTTCGTTGGCTGGGTGTGTTCGTTGGCTGGGTGTGTTCGTTAGCTGGATGTGTTGGTTGTATGGGTGTGTTCGTTGGCTGGGTGTGTTCGTTAGCTGGATGTGTTGGTTGTATGGGTGTGTTCGTTGGCTGGGTGTGTTCGTTAGCTGGATGTGTTTGATATATGAGTATGTTCTTTATCTGACTGTTTGTTAAATGGGTGTATTCACTATCTGGCTGTGTTCGTTATCTAGATGTATTCATTATCTAGGTGTGTTCGCTACCTGGGTGTATTCGTAAGCCGGGTGTATTCGTAAGGTGGGTGTATTCGTAAACTGGGTAGGTTCACGGCCAGTTACACTACAAACACACAACTTGTTTACTCGTGTCAATATACCACCAAGTTTGCGACACAGATATGATTGTAACAGTGTTCTAACCGCTCACAAATTCTCTCCCCCCCAAAAACAATTACAAACTTTTGGTGGGTGGTGGAAAAATTCTCCCACGAAATAATTCCCTCCTATGACTTGAAATACGCGAAGGAGAATTTGTTGTTGTGTTTTGTGAAGACTGTTTTGTTTGGGTGTCTGTTATTGACGATTGGGTTGTGGTGAAGTGTGTATGTGTGTGTGTGTGTGTGTGTGTGTGTGTGTGTGTGTGTGTGTGTGTGTGTGTGTATGTTTATTGTTATTGGAACCGCTGGTATTACTCCCATTAATATTAGAGATGAATGGTTGAGGAAAAAATATTTGTTTCGTGTTTTTTTTGTTTTTTTTTGTGGGGGGGGTAGGGTTAGGTTAGGTTAGGTTAGGTTTGATTAGATTAGATTAGATTAAAAGGTTGGGTTAGGTTAGGTTAGGTTGAAGTCACTTAGAGACTAAGGTTGTTGAAGCGCAGTGCAGTGGGCGTTAATGTGTGTGCGGGCGTGATTATGTGGGCGTGAATGTGTGTCTAAGCTTAAGTGAGTGTGTGTGTGTTTCTGGATGTAAGTGTGTGTGGGGGCGTGAGAAGGCGTCTGGGCTGGAGTGTGAGTCAGTGAGTGTGTATAGCCGTGAGTGTGAGTGTCTGGAAGGGTGTGTGTGTGTGTGGGGGGGGTGAGAGTGTGTCTGGACAGGGAGTGAATGGTGAGTCAGTGAGTGTGTATAGCCGTGAGTGTGAGTGTCTGGAAGGGTGTGTGTGTGTGTGGGGGGGGGTGAGAGAGTGTGTCTGGATGTGAGTGTGAATGAGTGAGTGAGTGAGTGAGTGTGTCTAGACGTGAGTGTGAGTATCTGAACGTAAGCGTGAGTGTATCCCCAGGGCATGAGTGTATGAGCGTGGAAGATACTAAAAATCATACTATCACACTGAGGTGGACGGAAGACTTCGAGCTAAACAAAAAAAAAAACCCTCACAAGGTTCTTACATTAATTATCTCAGGTAACATAATAAGACTCGTGGCTCCATTAGGTACAGTCTCAGCACGATTCCGACGCCATATTGTCCATCTGCCTTCATTAATGGGAATAACACTTGGGAAGGAATGCAATAAGAGAATACACTTAATTAGAAATTTTAGTACAGTTCTGGAGCAATTTAGCCGCCATTAGCACAATTCTGGAGCAATTTAGCCGCCATTAGTACAATTCTGGAGCAATTTAGCCGCCATTAGTACAGTTGTTGAGCAATTTAGCCGCCATTTTGTATCTTTAGTAGTGAATTTATGACTTAAATATTTTAGTACTTTTTTCTTTTAATAAGTGAGAGTTAATAGTATCTTCAGGTACGGATGACTGTCGGAATGGCGTGACAATAACATTAGCCCAGACGGTGTATTACAGGGTCATAAACACCTGGTACGTGTGTGTGTGTGTGTGTGTGTGTGTGTGTGTGTGTGTGTGTGTGTGTGTGTGTGTGTGTGTGTGTGTGTGTGTGTGTGTGTGTGTGTGTGTGTTGGCTGGTAATGGTCTCACAACTTTACTTTGTCTAAGTGATCTTTATAACACACTACGCTGCCTTTCTCAACACGTGATATTGAATGACTTTATTATAGGACCGCAGGATATACTTGACCGCAGGATATAATTGACCGCAGAATATTCAGGTGCTAATGATTTTTGACCGCAGAATATTCAGGTGCTAATGATTTTTGACCGCAGGATATACAGATACAAAGAACTATATGACCGCAGGATATACAGGTACTAATGGCTACATACCCGCATCGTACACACACACACACACAGAGGTAATAATCACTATATAATAACCGCAGCGCCTGACCGTTCACCTACACAACTAATCAACGGTCACACTCTGCTGGGCACGAAATACATTGAAACACAACTAATTATTGGGACATTTTAACTGGTCCAGAGCAGCGTGGTCCTCATTATCGCGCGATGGTTCAGTTTTTCAGGTTGTTTTTACGTAATTGCCCGGTACAATTGGCTCCAATCACTGTATTTACATGAAAATTCCTCATTAACGTGATGGGAATGATTGTCACCCGATAGTAAATTAATCTTAATTGTATGATACGACTATGGCTACGTTATTGTGCCTCGTTATGGTCGGGTTAGTGTTTGTGTTTCCAGTAGAGACATAAACAAACTGGACAAATGGCTTCATGCAACTAACCTAACCTAACCTACCCTAACCCAACCTACCCTAACCTAACCTAACCTTAACCGAACCTAACCTAACCTACCCTAACCTAACCTAACCTAACCTACCCTAACCTAACCTAACTTACCCTAACCTAACCTATGAAATACGATGAGGAAAAATCACCTGAATTTAATGAGAGGTGAGAAGCTGGAAGTCTCTGAAGACGTTCCTCCTGTGTGTGTGTGTGTGTGTGTGTGTGTGTGTGTCTTACGTATTAAGCTCAGTCCGGTAATGGCGGCTGTTTCACACACACACACACACACATTAAGACAGCTGGTGTATATGTGTAATTATACACACACACACACACACACACACACACACACTCACATGAACACGCACCAGCATAATACCAGGGAAAGGATGATTCATAAACACGCGAGAATGTTTTATGAGGCTGAGTGAGTGTGAAGAAGAGGTAGAATGATAGGAATTAACGATGGAGATTTAGAGAGAGAGAGAGAGAGAGAGAGAGAGAGAGAGAGAGAGAGAGAGAGAGAGAGCAATATAAGATACACGAATAAAGAATAAAGGTTAAGAGAGAAACAGAAGAGAAAAAAAGTAAATAAATAAAATCACACTAATATTCCTCAGTTGCCAGGTGTCAGGTGAACCTCTCGGGCCAAGACATACCTGAGTATACCTGTGTACTAGATGTTGAGTTGTAGACGACTGTATTCTACACCTGTTTTCCTTCCTTTCTTCCTTCCTTCCTTTCTTCCTTCCTTCCTTTCTTCCTTATTTCTATTCTTCTTTCACACATCCTCCTCCTCCTCCTCCTCCTCCTCTCTTCTTCCTTGCTTGTGTTTCTGCTCTCGTCTTCTTCCCCTTTCTCTAGTGTCATCTTCAACCTCCTTTCTTCCCCTCCTCTTCCTTTTCATGCCTTCCCTCCTCCTTCTTCCTTCCACCTTTCATCCTGCATAAATATGGGAGTAGTCGTGTGTGTGTGTGTGTGTGTGAACGTCTTGTCAATGTATCACCAGCCCTTCCATAAATAAAAAAAGAACATTCTACGCACACACACACACACACACACACACACACACACACACACACACACACACACACACACACAAGGGAGAGACAATGAGAGATAAAATATGACCCATCTGCAAGGGCCAAAACGTTCTGTATCGAGGCCATCCATATATCATTGAGAATTACCTCCTCCTCCAATCACCCTCCTCCTCCAACCACCTCCTCCTCCAACCACATCCCCCTCCATTCACCTTCCCCTCCAACCACCACCTTCTCCTCCAACCTCCTCCCCCTCCAACCACCTCCCCCTCTAACCACCTCCCTTCCAATCACCTCCTCCTCCAACCACCTCCCTCTCCTACCACCTCCAACCACCACCTCCTCCTCCAACCTCCTCCTCCTCCAACCACCTCCTCCAACCACCTCCCAACCACCTCCTTCCAATCACCTCCTCCTCCAAACCACCTCCTCCTACCACCTCCAACCACCTCCTCCAACTACCCCCTCCATCACCACCACTGTCCACTACCACTTGTCAATTCAGATGCCTCCCTTATCAAATCGGGTACGTGGGTGGGTGGGTGGGTGGGTGGGTGGTGGGTGGTGGGTGGTAGCAAGCGGTCCAGCCATCCCTAATACACCAATATGCAGCCGTTTCTTTTAGTCAATGGCTCACCTCACCTCAATACTGGCGGCTCCCAATAAGCTAATGGGATAATTTGACGCCCGTTGTAATTGGTACACCGTCTCGTATAGGAAGGTGATGCTGGTACATTAGAGAGGAAATGTTGGCCGTATAAATCCAAGGCTCAGTTATTGTACTCTGAGGGGGATGACCTGTTTGATGTATGAGGGGAGATATTGTGAACGGTGGTGAGGGTGTAGTGTGTGTTGGTCCTGCTCTACACCTGGCACACTACACCTGGCACACTACACTACACCACACCACACTACACTACACCATACCACACCACACTACGCTACACTACACTACACTACACTACACTATACTATACTACACTACGCTACACTACACACCACACCACACTACACTACACTACACTACGCTACACTACACTACACTACACTACACTACACTACACTACACTACACTACACTACTACACTACACCACACCACACTACACTACACCATACCACACCACACTACGCTACACTACACTACACTACACTACACTATACTATACTACACTACGCTACACTACACACCACACCACACTACACTACACTACACTACGCTACACTACACTACACTACACTACACTACACTACACTACACTACACTACACTACAATTAACACAGGTGTACACAGAGAACCGTAAACCTGTAAATTAATTTAACATTTTTATCATACGAGGCTGATCAAAATAATTAACTCCACTACTTTCCCCTCCCTTCCCCTCCTCTCCCCCCCTCCCCTCCCCTCCCCATTCGTTACTCACAACATACGGTATAATGCTTCACTGGACCTTAACGTAATACGAAACATCAGTATAACGGATGTGTTTGTCAATAATGAAAGGTTCGTAATGTAGTGTTGAATATTCCACAATTTTTACCTTGATTGTAAATACTTAAAAAAATAAAAAAATTATATAGAGTAAAAAGTATTTGAAAAGTTGGTATAAACGTAAGATATCTACTATTAAACCTCTCTTTAACGGACTATTTGGAGAGAGAAGTCCGTTATAGCGAGTGTCCGTTGTATGTGAAACTCCCCATTTAACGGATTATATGGAGAGAGAAGTACGTTATAGCGAGTGTCCGTTATATGTGAAACTCCCCATTTAACGGATTATATGGAGAGAGAAGTACGTTATATCGAGTGTCCGTTGTATGTTAAACTCCCCATTTAACGGATTATATGGAGAGAAAGGAGCCCGTTATATAGAGTTTTCACTAATATTAATAGTTTTGCATGTTGTCTCGTGACGGCCATTAGAGTAAATTTATGAAGGTAAGTGTTGAGGGTGTTGGGTGAGGATGTCCCCACCCACCCACCCACCCACCCACCCACCCACCCACCCACTCAGTCAGCCAGCCAGTTAACCAACCCCTTGACTGATTACTCCCATATTTCTTCTCATATCCCACCTTCCTCCCTTCCTCTCTTCCTCCCTTCCTCCAGTAATCCTTCTCTGAGTCATTGTCTTCACATCCGTTCATCTCTTCTCCTTTCCCCTCCTTCTTCCCCCTTTCTCTCTAAATCTTAGTACTTTTCCCCTGTCGTTCTCTCTCTCTCTCTCTCTCTCTCTCTCTCTCTCTCTCTCTCTCTCTCTCTCTCTCTCCCTACTGAATTTCACTTATATCCTCCATCACTCACTCACTCTCATTCACTCTGTCCCCCTCACTCTCTCTCCCTCACTCTCTCTCCCTCACTCTCTCCCTCACTCTCACACTCTTACCTGCTCGGTCGACCGTCTCAGAGGGAGGTCAACCCGATCTTATTTCCTCCCAGATATTTTACTTGAATTTCTTAAGGCGTTTTCTCTTTCTTACTTTCTCTTCTCTCTCTCTCTCTCTCTCTCTCTCTCTCTCTCTCTCTCTCTCTCTCTCTCTCTCTCTCTCTCTCTCTCTCTCTCTCTCATCATTCACCCTTGCCACACCAATTAGCGTTTCTTTTCTCATTCCCCAATTATTTCTGCTATGCCATTTCCCACATTCCCTTCCGTACCCGCCCTCCTAATTTGCACTTTTTTCTTTCTTTCGTTCGTGAATTAATTCTTCTTTACTTCTTTAATTTCTCTTATTTCTCTTTTGTTTTCGTTTATTTATTTTTTTTTGCGTCCGGGTCTTTTTTGTTTGGTTGTGTGATTTGTTTATCTTCATTATCTCGTGCACTTCTTTTTCTTCCTCCTCTTCCTCCTCCTCTTCCCTTTCCTCCTCCTCCTCCTCCTCCTCCTCCCTCCTCCTCCTCCTCCTCCTGCTCTCTCCTCTTCCTCTCCTCCTCTCCCTCCCTCCTCCTCCTCCTCCTCCCTCCTCCTCCTCCCTCCTCCCTCCTCCTCCTCTTCCTCCCTCTTCTTCCCTTTTCTCCTCTCCTTCCTCCCCATCCTCTGTCTTCTCCTGCTCTCTTTTCTCCTCCTCCCGTAGTCCAAGCCGCATCTGTGTTTACCTTCTTTTTCTCTCTTTCTCTTATTTGCTTCCTTCCTTCTTCTTTATTTTTTAGCAAGACTCGTAACTTCTCTCTCTCTCTCTCTCTCTCTCTCTCTCTCTCTCTCTCTCTCTCTCTCTCTCTCTCTCTCTCTCTCTCTCTACCTCTCTCTCTCTCTCTCTGCCACCACCCTACTCTCTCTCCTCTCCTCTCTCTCTGCTACTATTTTTACTCCCTTCCTTGTGGCCCAATCCCTTCACAGCTGGAGTCCCTCATTTCCTCCCCCCCCCTCACCACCACCTCCTCTCACCCCCCTCACCTCACCCCCCCTCCCACCTCCATCACCCCTCACCCATTAACCCCTCACTCCTTGCTTACCTCCCCTCCCCTCCCCTTGCATAGTCACCCACCTACTCCTTTCATTTCTCTCCCATTCTACTCTATCCATTATCCTTTCCCCAATCCATCCTCTCCCTCTCCTCGTCCCCTCCTCTCCTTCTCGTCCCCTCCCCTCGTCTCCCTACACTCTCCTCCCTCCCCCTCTACCTACCCTCTAACTCTCCTCCATCTCTTCCATTATACTTGTCTTCCCCTTCCCTGAGCCCTCTTCCCTCTCCTTCCCCGACTCTTCCTCCCCTCTTCCTGGCCCTCCCTTCTTCCTCCTCTCTGTCCCACCTCCAGCCCTTCCCCTCAGCCCCTCCCCTCGTCCCCTCAGCCTCCCTCTTTCCTCCCACCCCCTCCCCTTCTTCGCCTCAGCCTCTCCCCTCTTCCACTCAGCTCCTCCCTTCGTCCTCTCAGCCCCTCCCATCTTTCCCTTTCCTCTTCCCTTCCCCCTCCCCTCTGATAAGCTTGTAAATTGGAAGGAACTTATCTGGGAGGTGGCGCCCACAGGAGGCAATAATGTGCAAATTTCCCCTGGGTTGTTAGTTTCACCTGAGGCTTCCTTCCTTCCTTCCTTCCCTCTTTTTTCTTTCTTTCTTTCTTTCTTTCTTTCTTCTTTCCTTCCTTCCTTCCTTCCTTCCTTCCTTTTCCTTCCCACTGTTACCCTCCTCGTCTTCCTTTCTTCCTTCTTTTATTACCTTCCTTCTTTCATTACCCTCCTCTTCCTTTCCACTGTTATCTTGCCTTTTCCTGTTACCTTTCTTCTACCTTCCTTCCATCTTTCATTTATTACCCTTCTATTCTTCCTTCCTTCCTTCATTACCCTCCTTTTTTTCCTTCCTCTTGTTACCCTCCTTCCTTCTTTCCTTCCTGCTGTTATCTTCATTCCCTCTCTTCTCCTTCATGATCTTTCCGTTCATTCCCTTCCTTTCCTTCTATCTCTCTCCTTAATTACATTTTTAATCTCCCTTACTCCCTTCTTCCTAAATTATTATCGTATTATTATTCTCTTCATGTCTCATTCATCATCTTTATTACATCTTATCTTCTCACTTCTGTCTTTAGTCTCTCTCTCTCTCTCTCTCTCCCTAAATTACTGTTGCATTGTTGTTATTCTTCTCTTGTTGTAGGCAGATGGTTGTTAGTTGTTGTTGTTATGGAGGAATTTGTTGTTGTTATGTTTTTATGGTCGTGTGTGTTGTTAGTTTGTTAGTTAATTTGTTGGTTTTTGTTCGTCAGTCAGTCAACTCACATAGGAAAAAATCCATAAGACTTAATAGTTTCCCACAAATATTCGTTTTTACTCACTCACTCACTCACTCACTCACTCACTCACTCACTCACTCTTGACCTTGTATATACTATAGGGGTCAACCACCTCAACATGTACAGTAGTCTTGTAACTTAGGTCAGCCTTAGAAGATTAGGTCAAAGGTCAACATCAAGGTGAAGAACATCTACCTGATACTGTTGATGTTAATTATTACCTTTAATTACCTGCTTTAATGATGATAATTTCCTTATAGTAACTCCTGTACCTTCGTTGGGGGGGGGGGAGGGGTATTGTATTTAGCATCTGTTTATTTGTAAGTTAAAGCTTTCGTTGTTTTGTTAAATTTATTGTTGTATTTTACCTGTTAGTTATACCTGAAAGCTTATACCTGTACTTTAATAATATACCTGTGCCTGCGGTAATTGATTCTACACACCTGTACCTAATACTTAAATCTGTACCTGTATTTAAACCTCCTGATATCTTGATAATTACAGTGTACATGTTATCAGTATCGGGGTTATATCGTTACTTGTCGGTATGTCAGGATATATCATGTTATTAGTATACTTGTTATTATCTTTGTGTTCTACTATCACAGGTTATCATTACGTAAGAGAATTAAGTAACCTGTTATCATTGCATCGTATTATTATAGTATAAGGTATTACGTGTTATCTTTATAGTTAAGGATATTGTTATCTTCATTGTTATCATGACGGTATATCTTATCTCATGGTTTTATCTTGAAGAATGTAGAATAATACACACACACACACACACACACACACACACACACACACACACACACACACACACACACACACACACCAAATACTCTCATTGGATAATATTTTTTTTTTAAAGTTCTTCTTTTGAGTAGTGAAGTTGGTTTAATAATTTTCAGTGATAAAATTTGTCTCGAAATCTTTTTAGCTTGGAAGGAAATTGAATTTGTCTGATACATATATATACAATATATGGCCTTTGATGATGATTATGATGATAGTGGTGGTAGTTATGTAGTTATGATGATAATGATGATGACAATGATGAGGATGATGGTGATGATGACGATAGTAACAAGACTGACAAATCCTCCCAATTTTATCTCAACCCCCCTCAACCCCCCTCAACCCCCCTCTCTACCCTCCCTCACCCTCTCTGTCTCTCACCCCCTCTCTCTCCCTTCCCTCACCCCCTCACCCTCTCTGTCTCACCCCCTCTCTCTCCCTTCCCTCACCCCCTCACCCTCTCTCTCTCTCTCACCCCTCTCTACCCTCACCCCTCACCCTCTCTGTCTCTCACCCCCTCTCTCTCCCTTCCCTCACCGCCCAACCACCAAAAAACAGTACAGCTTTGATATATGTGTGTGTTATATTATACAATAGGGCGCATAACCTTCTCAGAACTAACTTTAAATAAATCTTACGACTAACAAAGAACTCTCTCGCTGTGAAAACCTACCGGAACAGCACCTTGTCTATGCTGTGCCTCTGTTGTGCCTCTGCTGTGCCTCTGCTGTGCTTCTGCTGTGCCTCTGCTGTGCCTCTGTTGTAACTCAATATACAGCTTCTTGGAACTGGCTTGATGAGTAATTTTTATTGAGGTGTGTGTGTGTGTGTGTGTGTGTGTGTGTGTGTGTGTGTGTGTGTGTGTGTGTGTGTGTGTGTGTGCGTGTGTGTGTGTGTGTACTCGTAGTTACATACACTCAGTACACCTGGTATCCTCTACACGTATATACACTTTACTAACCTTCACACCTGCGACACCCAACACACCTCTGGTAGTTTCCATCACCTCAGAAAATTGCGTTACAGAACTAAACTGTCGATCTGTTTCTTACCAACAAAATTGAACTTGTAAGGAAACAATTTCAAGAATGTTTGAGCAGAACAAAATATAAAAGGAGAATGTTGCTCAAGTTTATAAGATTGGGATTGAAAAGCCTGGAGGCGGAGCAGCTGTTGTACTAGGGTGAGGTGCCTAGTACCTGTTGTTGTATTACTGAAACACTGGGAAATATCTACCTATCAATTGTACTACATGTCTCAGCTCATATATGTTTATGTACAGTACAGGCCCCTTCACTAGTGCGTTTACAGGGGCTCCTCATATAAACATTCCACAAATCATTACATTGAGATATTTGTTTTAATATTGTTTTACTTTGATTCCATAGTGTGTTTATTTTAGCGAGTTTCCTTCTGTCGAATGTAAACAAACACAGCGCTGCCACAATGCATAAAACCTGACGAGCCTCTGTGAATGCACTAGTGAAAGGGGCTATATATATATATATATATATATATATATATATATATATATATATATATATATATATATATATATATATATATATATATATATATATATTATACCAGGACACCAGAACGGTCACAGGAGTAAACAATACAAAATTCAGGGATTCAGTCACTCAGTGGGACCATCACATCCCAAGCAGCTGGACCAACGACCCCCAAAGGACACCAAACAAACCCACTGGGACAAACCCATCGTGAAGAAGATTGCCTCAGACATGCTTGAAGAGGCACCAAATGACCTGGAGAGAGGTCGTCTGCAGGCAGTGAGTGCTCCTCCTGCTGGGGAGACTTTCCAATGACCACCACAAACTCCTCCTTCACTCCCCTTAACCCACAAGACCACCGAGCTGGAGTAGATGTTTGTCTTGTGGCCGCTCTCCACACTGTTGACGGGTGTATCTGCCACAATGACCCGCGGCCCTGTCTGTGAGGCCACCGGGGGTTGGCATTGAGACAAAATGAACTTAATGACATCATCAAGAGGAATCTGACAGGTGCGGGCTGTCCAGCACATAGGAAACCACAGGTGTATAGATCTGACAACGAGCATACAGACACAATCCTCTACTCCCCTGGAAGGAGGTAAACAGCTGGTCAGGGGCTACACATGTGCTCCCAACCTGTCGCCGACTTACCTCCCCCACAGTGTAGGTAGAGGGGAAGGGGGGAGAGGGCATCAAGCTCAAGGGAAAACCAGAAAGAAGCAAAGTCCGGGAACCTGAGCCACGGATATTGTTTTACCACAGTAGGCTCAGAGCCTGTGGGAGCCTGGGACACCAAGGCCCTCAAGATCCTGAATGAGTTAGGTTCCAGACTTACTGAAACCCCCGGAGACTCCCGAGCGTCGAGCTACTTGTTCCAGCGTCTCAACACAGAGAGGGAGAATGTTCGCTCTTCACCCCAGGAGCTGGAGGAAGTCTTCGACGTACACTATGTAAACATTATGTATATAAAAATAAATTAATAAAAACGTCAAAAAATAAGGAAAAACGGGACGATAGAAGATCATATTTACTCGGAGTTCAGATAAATTATTCTAGTATTCGTGAACCATTATTATTACTTTCTCTGAGACGAAGAATCACCTAGACACCTCCAGCATGAGACGGAACACTTCCCAGCGGGGCATGTGACTGACACTTCATCTCACGTGTGTATGACAGTACAGTGCACACGGCTTTAATATCCTCGCAGTTCACACATTCTCGGCACACTTATTCTAGCGGGCACACCAGCTGACTGTCACACCTCACACCTGTCACACCTCACCACTCACCCATGTAGATAGTGGGGAGGTGGTGCGGGGAGTGGTAGAGGGGAGGAGCAGCGAATGGTAGAGGCGTGGGAAGAGGCAGGGAGTGGCAGTAGGTTGGGGAGAGGCAGGGAGTGGTAGAGGGGTGGGCGGGGAATGGCAATAGGTTAGGAAGTGGCAGTTTGGTGGGGAAGGACAGTAATGGGTGTGGGGCAATGGTGGCAGTACAAGGAGAGGGAGAAGGGTAGGAGTAATGGAAGGGGGCGTTAGTAATGGGGCTTAGAGGCAGTAGCAGTTAACGACGAGACGGGGCGGAGCGGGGTTCAGCATCTCGGGGGAACAGGAGGGAGCTGGTTCTGGGAAGTAGTTCAGGAGTAAAATTAAAGATCAGATGAAGATTAGACACCCCAGCTTATTTTAACTTGAAACCTAACCTACAGTAACATAACCTAACCTAACCTCACCTCACTCTTCTCCAGGTAACTTCAGAGTGGTTAATTAATCTTAAAATGAAATAAGCTGGAGGGTGACTAATCTTACTACAGCTCTCAACCAGTAACTCGAAAAGACAGAGAGAGTTACAACACCTACCGCTGAGACACACCTAAGCAGAGAGACACCTGAGCAGAGACACACTTGAGCAGAGACGACAAACTTAACTCTCAAGAGGTTCTGAGTATTTAGTTTATCTACTCTGTGTGCTTTCCTGCCGCTGGGTGTCGAGGAGGATGTGTAGAGACTGCTGGGTGTCGAGGAGAAGGTGTAGAGACTGCTGGGTGTCGAGGAGGAGGTGTAGAGACTGCTGGGTGTCGAGGAGGATGTGTAGAGACTGCTGGGTGTCGAGGAGAAGGTGTAGAGACTGCTGGGTGTCGAGGAGGAGGTGTAGAGACTGCTGGTGTCCGGAGAGAGGTGTAGAGACTGCTGGTGTCGAGGAGGATGTGTAGAGACTGCTGGGTGTCGAGGGGGGGTATAGAGACTACTGGGTGTCGAGGAGAAGGTGTAGACTGCTGGGTGTCGAGGAGGAGGTGTAGAGACTGCTGGGTGTCGAGGAGAAGGTGTAGAGACTGCTGGGTGTCGGAGGAGGTGTAGAGACTGCTGGGTGTCGAGGAGAAGGTGTAGACTGCTGGGTGTCGAGGAGAAGGTGTAGACTGCTGGGTGTCGAGGAGGAGGTGTAGAGACTGCTGGGTGTCGAGGGAGGAGGTGTAGAGACTGCTGGGTGTCCGGAGGTGTAGAGACTGCTGGGTGTCGAGGAGGAGGTGTAGAGACTGCTGGGTGTCGAGGAGGAGATGTAGAGACTGCTGGGTGTCGAGGAGAAGGTGTAGACTGCTGGGTGTCGAGGAAGAAGATTCAAACACTCCACATAGCCAGTTTCCTTCCTACCTCAGTGTGGTTTTCAGCCTCGCTTGGATGTGTACCGCCGCCGTCAGGTTCCCCCGTCGACGACTACTCCGGGTATGTAATTCACTCAATGAGGTGCACTGGGCTCCACGGTACTGAGAGAGAGACTGTAGCCTGAAGGAGAGAGAGAGAGACTAGCCTGAAGGAGAGAGAGAGACTGTAGCCTGAAGGAGAGAGAGACTGTAGCCTGAAGGAGAGAGACTGTAGCCTGAAGAGAGAGAGAGGCTAGCCTGAAGGAGAGAGAGAGAGAGACTGTAGCCTGAAGGAGAGAGGGGCTGTAGCCTGAAGGAGAGAGACTGTAGCCTGAAGGAGAGAGAGAGACTAGCCTGAAGGAGAGAGAGAGAGACTGTAGCCTGAAGGAGAGAGAGAGAGACTGTAGCCTGAGGTATTGGTTAAGTTTGGCACATCTCGGCTCAATTTCCCCCGGGGCGGCACCACTTCCCTCCACACTGAACTGCTACACTTAGTTGTGGTCTTGATACCCACGACGATAAATGTATTTCCTTATTGTCTTCATTATGTCTTCTTGTTTATTTGTTTTCATTTTTATTTTGTCTTCGATGTTTGTTTGTTTTTCATTATTGTCTTGTTTTATGTTTTGAATATTTTTGTTTTCATGTGTTTTTTTTTCTTCGTGTTTTTCCTCATTTGTTTCTCTTAGTTATGTGTCGATGTGTCCTGTTCTATGTGTCTTTGTTTAATACAGGACACCTCTTCGTATTCCCCCACGTTGATTATCTTCCCCCACACACAGAGAGAGAGAGAACTGTTTTGGGTATTTGTTCCTGCGTTTTCACCCCGCCCCCACTCCTCCACCCACCCCCCCACACCCCGGGACAATTTGATCAGCTGTTGGGAAATTGTCCACTCGTGCAGCTGTGTTGTCGTGTGTGTGGTTTCCCTGCAGCTTCATTTTATCCTCCTCAGCTGTGTGTGTGTGTGTGTAGGGTGACGGTAGGGCGAATACTGAAGGTGCTCCTGCAGGGATCACTCCTCTAAAGGTGCTCCTCTCCTTAACCAGGGATTTGATGTTGACGCTTAAGAGGCCCTCAAGTGGTTCTCTCCTTTATTTTCTTCCAGGACCAGGTGTCGTCTTGTCTCCTACTCGGCGTCGTCTTGTCTCCTACTCGGCGTCGTCTTGTCTCCTACTCGGCGTCGTCTTGTCTCCTACTCGGCGTCGTCTTGTCTCCTACTCGGCGTCGTCTTGTCGTGGTTGGGAACACAGCCAAGGTTGTGAGAAGATAATGTTGTTGTCTTTATCACGTACTGGTATCTGGAGGTGAGTCTTTGGCCTGTTATTACCTGTTGTTACCGGTTATTACCTGTTGTTACCTGTTATTACCTGTTGTTACCTGTTATTACCTGTTTTACCTGTTATTACCTGTTGTTACCTGTTATTACCTGTTGTTACCTGTTGTTACCTGTTATTACTCATTGTTATCTGTTATTACTTGTTGTTACCTATTACTGCTTCGAAAATCGTGTGACGTAAAGTGTTGATGATTTTAGGTCCGAATAAATAGACAATAAAGAGCACACACACACACACACACACACACACACACACACACACAACAACACACACACACACACACACACACACACACACACACACACACACACACACACACACACACACACACACACACACACACACACACACTAAACAGGTAAAGAGAGATGACATTAACTACACTCGTGTCAATAAATGTTGCCATAATATTAAATAAAATCCAAGCAACTTTCATAAGCCTCATCAGGAAGGCAGAAGAAGACCCTCCTAAAATCTTGAGACTTGAAACCAGAACTCAGGTATAATGTATTCACCTTCAGGAGTGGCCACTTACCTGTCTCTCTCTTAAGTAATATTAAATACAACTTTACCGTTATAACGTAAATGTGGTGGATTATGACTTTATGCTAACGATGAGGCGATGTAAAGTGATGAGAATTATACCTATGTGATAAAAAGTTATACTGTATAAACGTTTCCACTGAGATTTCAAACACACACACACACACACACACACACACACACACACACACACGCACACACACAGGCAGTTCCCGTGTCAGGAATTCCCTCGAGGCTTTAAATCACTTCACCTTTTCCTCTTTTTGGACTTGTGTGGTGAGAGAGTTCTCTCACCTCTGGCTGGTGAGGGAGTTCTCTCACCTCTGGCTGGTGAGGGAGTTCTCTCATACATTAGTGAGGGAGTTATACCAGACACTGTACATAGGAGAAGTGAAGTGATCGTGGGAGCTCTCTCTCTCTCTCTCTCTCTCTCTCTCTCTCTCTCTCTCTCTCTCTCTCTCTCTCTCTCTCTCTCTCTCTCTCTCTCTCTCTCTCTCTCTCTCTCTCTCTCTCTCTCTCTCTCTCTCTCACACACACACACACACACACACTCACATACAGTACATAGATCAGAAATTGTTGAACAGGAGCCGGATGATCGTGCATGGGTAGACACAGGGGCTTAGGTCAGTCAGGGTTAGCTGTGTGGAGTAAACAACAGAGAAATGAATCTGTGTTGTGTGTGTGTGTGTGTGTGTGTGTGTGTGTGTGTGTGTGTGTGTGTGTGTGTGTGTGTGTGTGTGTGTGTGTGTGTGTCGTGAACATCTAAGACTATTTTATAAATGCTGTTCTCCTTCACATTTCCGCTGACACAACCCAACCCACACCAACAACCCCAACCCAACCCAGCAGGCCAACTATTGCCAACCCAAGCCAACCCAACCCAACCTAACCCAACCCAACCCAACCCAACCCAACCCACCTTTACATAACAACATATAACATAGCTCACAGTTCATCTCTACCTTCAGTGCTATATGAAGTTGTTTGTCGTCTACCTCATATGACAGACGTACTCGGTAGACTGTTCAGCATGTACGGGTACTGAGGTGAAGGTGAACATGATTGCTTCTTTTCACCCGTACATTTGGCTGTAGGTGAGGGTAGCCGCCCCCCCACGCCGCTCCCCACGCCGCTCCCCTACGCCGCTCCCCACGCCGCCCCTCACGCCGCCCCTCACATATTGCGGATCTGTATGACTGAAAGGAATGTGTGTGTGAGAGGAATGAATCTTGTCAACAAACTCAGGGTAATAACATGTATTGTGGATGAACTATATTTATGATTATCTCTGTCTAACCTAACCTAACCTAACCTAACCTAACCTAACCACTTCCGTTTTGGAACTATGGCTAAAACAGACAAACAGACAGACAGATAGACATACAGACATACAGACAGACAGACAGAGAGACATACAGACAGACAGACAGACAGAGAGACATACAGACATACAGACAGACAGACAGAGAGACATACAGACAGACAGGCAGACAGACACACTCACGGACAGGTATACAGCATACACACATTCATGGTGTATATTTCGCCATGTTTCATTACTCATGAAAGAGTCGGCACTAAGAGAAGGTAAACAACACGTCTTTGTTTCCTTCAACAAAAAAGAGAAAAATCTGTGTGATTGGTTACGAGTGAAAACAATAGTTATTCTTATGACCCTTTCCATCCTCTTCTATCCTTCCCTCTCTTCTCCCCTCTCTCTCATCCTCATCCCTTCCCCCTTCTACCTTTCTCTCTCCTAATCCCCCCTCCCCATCCCCCCCTCTTCTTCCCCCCCCTATCATCCTCTCTCCTCTGCCTTCTCCTATCTTCCCCTCTTCCCTCTTCCTCCCGTCCCCTGCCTCCTCCTCTCGGGATCAACCTGCAAGACACTTTGATCACTTTCTGTATGACTGAATGACTCAGTCAATCAGTCTTCCTCGGAGAGAGAGATTAGTGAGGAATATCTCTAAAGGGTCAGCCATCATAGGATTAGAGATATTGGGTGATGGATACTGAGGGAGAGATATTGTGGGAGAGATATTGAGGGAGAGATATTGTGGGAGAGATACTGAGGGAGAGATATTGTGGGAGAGATATTGTGGGAGAGATTTTGAGGGAGAGATATTGAGTGAGAGTACTTAAGGGAGAGACACTGAGGGAGATAAAGGTTAGATACTGAGGGAGGTAACTTAAGGGAGAGAACTTAAACAAGAGATACTAGGGAGAGATGTTAAAGGAGAGAGATACTGAGGTATAAAGATCATGACCAGTTTTATAACGTTCATCACTGGGGGAGAGAGAGAGAGAGAGAGAGAGAGAGAGAGAGAGAGAGAGAAGGTGAGGAACAGTATCATAAACATCTCTCTCTCACAAAGAAGTTATTGATAAGCTTGATTCACAGGAAAGCTGGGAACTAGATCAGAAAGCTTTTAACTCCAGTAATTATTTTCCCTTGAAGGTAACGTAAATCACCTTTTGTAGCCTTGATACTTTTGTTTATGTTATATCAAGAGTTTTGTTTAATATGTATGTATGTATGTATGTATGTAAGTGGTGTAATGGTTTGCACGCTCACCTCGCAAGTGAGCGGACCCGGGTTCGATCCCCGGGCAGGGTGAAACTATAGGCAAGTGTTTTTACGCCATTTGCCTCTTGTCTACCCAGCAGTAATTGGGAACTTTGATGTTAATCGATTTGCGGATCGTGTTCCGGGGTAATGGTTAGCCAGTGCAGTTGGCGAGTTGTCCGGTCTTCTCGGACTATTCATTAACACTGGGTCATGCAACTCGTTA
This sequence comes from Homarus americanus, assembly GCF_018991925.1. Classification (NCBI taxonomy): domain Eukaryota; kingdom Metazoa; phylum Arthropoda; class Malacostraca; order Decapoda; family Nephropidae; genus Homarus; species Homarus americanus. The sequence continues at coordinate 38,886 of NW_024711250.1, read as the reverse complement.
ACTCAGGGTGTGGTTGTTGTGTTGGCGACAGCTTCTACACCTTAAACAAATTCACGCCTAGGTGGACCTTGGGCCGGCCATCCCCGTTACACGAGGGGCAACCATTATTATGTATGTATGTATGTCACTCAATATTTGCCACATAAGCATTGACGGTCACAGTAAGTATGGTTTCCCTTGCTGGAACTCAATACATACATACATACATACATACATACATACATACAACACTAACAATATTTCACTTGACAAAAAAAGAAAAAAAACATTAATTAAAAAGATAGAAAATAATAAAAATGTGTTTAGAATAAGAGAAAATAATAGAATATTGGTTGTGGTTCTTACTGACACTACAGCTGGTGGGGGTTAAGCATTTATTGGTGTCCAGGAGGCAACCAAGCGACCCCCACCGTGTGTCCCGGTTCACTGAGCTCTCTCGCCCTAGCCCCTCCTTCTTATACCAGTCCACCACCAATTTTTCCAGCTTTCTCCTCCTCCTCCCCTTCCTCTTCTTTCTGTTCTTTCTCAACCTCTTCATCCTTATTTTCCTCCGCTTCCTTCTCTTCAACTTCTTCTTTCTCTTCTTTTCCTCCTCCTCTTCTCTCCCTCCTCCTCTTCCTCCTCCTTCTGTTCATCCTCTTACTACTCCCCTCTTTCTTCTCCTCTTCCTCCTCTACTTATTCTTCTCCCCGTCTTCTTATTCCTCTTCTTCCTTCTCCTTCTCATTTCTTCCTCCAATTTTCTGATCAAACTGAACAATCCACACACCCTCCAGCTCGTGTTTATACCCAGGCTGGTCTAAAATCACCAGGTCAGTGCTTTACTTCTGTCCTTGGGTTTAATTCAACGAGTTTTATTAAATTTACACTCGACACTATTGGATCTCCAGCAGAAGTGGGCGTCAGACAAGGTAGAAACACAGACAAGTTCTTCGTCAGTGTTTCAGCGTCTTTACCTCAATCTGGAGACGACTGTAGCTTTAAATCACTGTTGCTAATTTGTTACGTGCAGCTGTAGGTGCTTTTTGGGGTGGGTGGAAGGGTGAGGTAGGTGTGTGTGTGGGTGGAAGGGTGAGGTGGGGGTGTGTAAGGGTGGAAGGGTGAGGTGGGGGTGTGGGGGTGGAAGGTGAGGTGGGGGTGTGGGGGTGGAAGGTGAGGTGGTGGGTGAAGAGGTGGGGGTGGGGTGAGGTGGGGGTGAGAAAGAGAGCTAAAACCAACCCCTTCTTTTACTCTTTTCTTGTTAGCTGAAGAATTGTAAATTAAAGGAGTGTAGAGAGAGACGGAGGAAAGACTGAGGGAAATATGCGTAGGAGGGAGAGAAAAAAAAAGAACTACAGATACACAGACAGTAGAGAAGACAAAATACAAAGAGAAAGAGAAGACCGAGAAGACAAGTTGGTTTAAAAAAAAAGAAAGACCCACCCTCATACCCTGGCTAAACGAAGGGAGGAGGAGGAGGAGAAGAAGGAAGAATAGGTGGAGTTGGAGAAAGAGAGAGAGAGGGAGAGGAGGGGGGGGGGCGGCGACTCCTCCTCCTCAGCTCTTATACACACTTCAAGAACTTATACACTAGAATGCGTTCACTGGCTGGAAAATCTTCAGTAATTATACATCGAGTAAAGTTTTCTAATCTCTCTCTCTCTCTCTCTCTCTCTCTCTCTTCCTTTGTCCCCTCATACATACTCTCTCCCCCTCCCCTCACACCACCATCACCCTGAACATTCCCCTAATCCCGCCTTTGTCTCTTCAAATATTCATACTATGCTCTCAGGGTTGAAATTGGTTTATGTACTTTTAAGTCCTCAATTTTGTCTCTCTTGACTGTATGTGTCACAGCTGATATAAGTCTCTTAGAGTCTCATGAGTCTGAAGTGAACTATATTTAGGGTCTGGATTGTTTTGTTGCCTGAGGCCATATAGTAACTCAGTGCGGTAATGTGTTCTGAATTTAGTATGATAATTTATCCCCTAATGTATGATAGTTTATTCCATTGAGTATGATAACAACCCCTTCAGTATGATAGTTTAACCATTTGAGTACTGTAGCTTAACCCCTTGAGTATGATAACAACCCCTTGAGTACGGTAGCTTAACCATTTGAGTACGTTAACTTTATCCCTTGAATAAGATAATATTTGTGCTTAGGGAGTTAAGTCGTCGTATTCAAGGGGCTAACTCATCGTACTCAAAGGATAAAACCATCGTACTCAAAGTGATTGTCGTAATCAATTCCTTAAGTTTGTTAGGTTAGGTTAGGTTAGATTAGATTAGGTCAGGTCAAATCAGGTCAAGTCAGGTTTGGTTAGGTTAAGTTAAATTAGGTTAGTTTTAAACATAATTAATAACTAAAATTAACTCAAATGAAGAAAGAAAATGATAAAAAAATTATCGTTAGAGCGAAAAAAAAACTATTGGGTTTGGTGAATCAGATTAAGTGTAATTAAATTTTGAAAGAAGATTAATTACGTTTGGACAGGTTGTGTATGATCAGATCTCTTGGGTGGATGAAGCCGAGGTGCCGGGTGAATGAAGTCAAAGTGCCGGATGAATGAAGCCAAAGTGCCGGATGAATGAAGTCAAAGTGCCGGACGAATGAAGCCAAAGTGCCGGATGAATGAAGTCAAAGTGCCGGACGAATGAAGCCAAAGTGCCGGATGAATGAAGCCAAAGTGCCGGATGAATGAAGTCAAAGTGCCGGATGAATGAAGCCAGAATCCCGGGTGAGTTAAGCTAAAGTTTGTGGGTGTTTATTCATAAGATAATATAAGCTGGGATGTCTAATCTTCAGGTAATTCATTCCACTTTCTCGTTCCCTCAGGATTTAATGCCCTTGGCTCAGAGTTGCGTAGGGAGACGGGGAGCACAGCCAACCTATCAGTGTCTCAGGACCCATGAACCATTTATCCTCCTACTACGGTGACTGCTTCTGCGTCGCCGTCTTGTTTGTTCCAGGTGAGCGAGTCTATTACACAGTAGAACACACCTAATAGACCTCTGACCTTTGTATCGGATCTTCTGTTTCTGCACATCGAAGGAAGTCAGTCCAGCAGAATATTTGTTTTTATATAAAGTACACGGGCGAGTGAGCAGAACCAGCCGGTATGTCTTTCTTTGTGATCTTGTCTTTGTTAATATTCCTGAAGGGTTTTCATCTCTTCTTCAGGTATCCTCTTAATCCCAACAGTGAGTTTCTTTGTGGACTCTACGGTGATCATTATACCATCAGTAGAATCAGTAGAGTTGTAAGTTCATTATAGAGACTGTCAGCACACGCTCATCACCTGCTCTCAGATAGGTCTTTATAACACTATTAGTGCTTCATTGTAACCCGTAATTAGGTCAAGGAATTTTTTTTCTTTTTTACTAAGGCTCCACAGATTCTAAATATCTTTCAGTATGTCTCAATGAATGACGAGTCTTGACACTATCCTGAATAACCTCTCCTGAAATCCCCCTTAACCCACATCCTAACCCATGTCTTAACCCACATCCTAACCCATGTCTAAACCCACAACCTTATCTCCACCTTAACCCAAACTCACCTCCACCTTAACCCACACCTCAACCCACACATTAACCCACATCCTAACCCACCATCTTAACCCACACATTAACCCACATCCTAACCCACCATCTTAACCCACACATTAACCCCACATCTTAGCCCACATCTCAACCCACATCCTTTCTCGGTATTTGAATAAGAATAATGGGATCAGGAGCTTAGGTCATCACACCGACGGAGGGACACACCGACGGAGGGAAACACCGACGGAGGGAAACACCGACGGAGGGAAACCTTTCAGCTACAGGACCAACACTATACTGGACCGGGAAACGTATTATGGTACTTTAGTGTTGGACGGGGGGGAAAAATATATATATATTAGTCACCAATTGTCAGGTTAGTGTCGGAGGAAAGTTGTTGATACAGAACGAATTTTTTTTTTTTTTCAGGGGTCTGGTAGGGTTATGAGAGAGAGAGAGAGAGAGAGAGAGAGAGAGAGAGAGAGAGAGAGAGAGAGAGAGAGAGAGAGAGGACAATTCTCTTGATTATCACTAAACCTCGTAACATACCTGTCATTATTGTTTCACACACACAAAAACCATTAACTTTTTAGACAGACAGACAGACAGACAGGCAGGCAGACAGACACAGACAGACAGTTCAATGTGTACACGGTCGCAATAACACCCACATGACCTGAGGCTTGAGTCTACCTAACTTCTCAACTCATCAAAGGATTATTTTAATTGGAAATATAAGATCACCTGAAGATTAGACACCCTGGCTTATTTTTACCTGATGATAAAACACCTAGCAGCCAGCACTCGACGCCTCTTCCTCCTCCTCTCAACTTATTCTTCTCCTCCTCCTCCCCCTGTTCATCCTCCTCCTTGTCCTCCTCCTCTCAACTTCTTCTACTCCTCCTCCTCCCTCTCAACTTCTGCTCCTTCCTCTCTCCTGAACTTCCTCCTCCCTCTACCCCCCTCCTCCTCTCCCTCCTCCCCCCCTGCTCTTCCTCCTCCTCCCTGTCCTTCCTCCTCCTCCCCCTGCTCTTCCTCTCCCTCCTTCTCTTCTACCCCCCTCCTCCTCTCCCTCCTCAACAAGAACACTCAGTATTCCCCAGTAAGACCTGAGAACGTTGCTGCAGACCATTTAGATAAACCGACCAAGATTACTTAAGTTTGGGAGGCCCACCACCCACTCCCTGACACACGAAGGCTCTCCAGAGTTCGTTCCGGATGAGCGAGACGAAAGGATTTGATTTCGTTAATTAAATGACAAAAAAGAGACTTAATTAATCAGTTGCTGGAATAAGAGAAACGGGATTGAATTATGACGGATATTAATACAGTTTTTGTTTGTGCTTTAACGTCATACTGCAGCAGGTATACGTACACACACAGGTACACACACACACACACACACACACACACACCCCACTATGGCACTATTATTATTATTATTATTAATATTATTATTATTATTTGTGATACTATTACTATCATCATTAGTACCATTATTATCCTTGCTTTTACCACACCTCCACCACCACTACTACTACAACTATCTCTACCACAACCACCACCACTACCACAACCACCACCTCTACCACAAACACCACCCCTACCACAACCACCACCCTACCACAACCACCACCCTACCACAACCACCACCCTACCACACCTCTACCACAACCACCAACTACACCACCCTACCCACCACCCTACCACAACCACCACCTCTACCACAAACACCACCCCTACCACAACCACCCCTACCACAACCACCACCTACCACACCATCACAATTACTAAAACACCAAGAAATATCTACCTAATTCACTACAACTACGAGAAAAATTTTTTTTGGGGGTATTTTGTACATACTTGTTGGCGCAATTAAATCTGATAGCATTGGGTACAGAGCCAGCTGGATACTCCTCTCTGAGTGTAATGTTTGTGTTCGTTCAACCACGGCAGTATGTCCCCTTACAAATTATGCCTGTTTGTTTGTTTTTTTGGGGGTCAGGTTACACATAGAGAATTCCCTTTACTTTATGCTAATGTTAAAGGTTTTTGTTTGGTGTGTGTGTGTGTGTGTGTGTGTGTGTGTGTGTGTGTGCGTGTGTGTGTGTGTGTGTGTGTGTGTATGTCTTCATCTGTTGTTATGGCTTTAATGGCTTTGTTTTGGGTGTCGTGTGTCTGCTGGTTGTGATTGAGGGAGGCTCCGCTCGGGGGTGGGGGTGGGGGGGGGGTAATGTTTGTTTACTTGTGATTGATAGAGAACGTCTTTTTCGTTTTATTTTTTATTTTTTTTAGGGTAAACTCTGGTAATATATATTTCTTCTTATATATTTCTTCTCCTTCCTCTTTTTTTACGATAGGTTGGGTTAATCAGCAGGTGAAATTAACAGCCGGGACGAGTTAACTTCCAATAAAAAAAAAAACAGGTACATATCAATTTGACATACAAGGAACACTTACTGGCGAACTGTTATCGAACTCCCATTTATTTCTGCCCCAAACACACACAGAGCGTCGTAATGAAACATCGGCAAACACCTGCTGTACTTGGTCACACCTGTACTGATATCAGGTTTAGGAATACATCAAAACCTTTATTTAACCGACTATATGGAAAGGAATCCGCTAAATAGAGGGTCCGTTAAACGTGAAACCTCCATCTAACAGATTATATATAGAGAGAAGTCCGTTATATGAAGGTCTCACTATACAGGTAATTAATATTCACCTGGAGGTAGTGACACGTCTCCAGGTAAACTTAAGCCTACAGGTAATTGATTTTTGGCCTCAGGTAAGATTCCTTTGAGGGGCCGCCGTACCTGTGTAGGTCAACAGGTAATTAATTCGTCCTTTTATTTCTAGGTAAAGGCCTTCGTTTGTTCACTAGACGACTCTGGATTTAAAAGGTATGGTAAGAACCCCTGTGAACCGCGACACTCAGTGAACCACGATACTCTGTGAACCGCGATACTCTGTGAACCACGACACTCTCTGAACCATGATACTCTCTGAACCACGATACTCTCTGAACCATGATACTCTCTGAACCATGATACTCTCTGAACCATGATACTCTCTGAACCATGATACTCTCTGAACCACGACACTCTGTGAACCACGATACTCTCTGAACCGATACTCTGTGAACCACGATACTCTGTGAACCGCGACACTCTGTGAACCACGATACTCTGTGAACCACGACACTCTCTGAACCACGATACTCTCTGAACCACGACACTCAGTGAACCACGACACTCTCTGACCCGCGTGGAAATATAATAATTATTAGAATGTTGCTACTGAAGGGGAACATTACGTGCTCCTGAGTAACGTAACGTAACACTCGCTACTAACATAGCAGTAACAGCCTTCACCACAGAGTAAAGTAACAGTAACGCCCTTTCCCCCTTCCCCCTCCCTTTCCTCTCCCCTTCCCCTCCCCTCCACACCTTTCCCCCTTCCCCCTCCTTTCCTCCCAGTCTCCCCCCCTCCCACCTCCCTCTCCCCCCTCTTACCCCTCCCATTCCCAGGCCACTCCAGGTTCGACGACTGTAATTCAGTGTTCAACAAATCCGAATAATTAATGACAATCACAGGTATAAATCCAGGTAGAGCGATCCAGGAGGTAGTGAGAACAGGTGTAAAAAATGATTTAATAAGTAGCCTCCTTCATCACTCACTAGTAACGCTTGAATTATTGTTACAGCGACACCAACACCAGATACAGTTTTATATATTAAGCTCTGTATCTTAAACCGAGTACAGTACTGTATTTTGATGTTGAACCACCTGAAGATTAGCCTACCTCCTCAAAGCTTATTTCACCTGATGATTAACCAACCCTAACGCTAAATGGAAGGTTAGGTTAGGTTAGGTTAGGTTAGGTTAGGTTAGACTAGGTTAGGTTAGGTTAGGTTAAGTGAGGGTGATTAATCCAAACATGAAATAATCTGGGGGGCTAATCTTCATGTGATCCTATTTGTGTTTATATATAAATTAAGTGAAATACTCACATTATGGAGTAAAAACACAAACTGTTTATATAATTTCCGGTATTTACGGCCACTGTTGTAAAATCATATCCATTCTCTAAGCTTCACTGAAATCATAATTGTTACAAAAATACAAGCGTAATTTGGGTCCACTCACTGATTTCACGGCGATTTGCACCTCTACCACCAAACACTTTTATCTCGTCTGGGTAAATGGCAAAAAAGTGTGGATATTAATCATACTCACCAATAGATGGCATCACTGTCGATTAGTGTGACACTGAGCGAGGGTGTTGTAGACTAGTGCGTTAAAACTGTGTCTTATATGGTAGTGTTTATTTCGTCACTCACCTGAAGGTTAACCACCCTAATGGTAATCTAATCTAACATTAACGTAATCTAATCTAATTTAATTTAATCTAGTCTAATCTAACGCTAACGTAACGCTTAACTTACTGTATCTAACCAAACCAAACCTAGGTTAAATTTGGTTTGGTTAGAGTTAGGTTAGATTAGGCTTATAGTGCTTTAGGTGTTATGTAACGTATGCATTAAACAAATAAACTAAACTACAGTACCTACACACACACACGTTGTAGAAGTGAATAAAAGTAATAATCAAAAGCACACATTATTACGGTTTGGAAAATGTGAAACTTTATGGTAACGTAAATTAAGTGTTCTATAAATACAAACAACAGAATGTCAGTGACCTACTCCGCCACCGCGACGCTCAGTCAGGACTAGGAAGCCACATACGTACAAAGTTATCGTCAAATAATATTAAGACTTTAAATGGTTGAATCGTAGTTAAATATTATAACTTCGTCACCATTCATAATAAAAAAATCATCTGGAAAAATCTAATGTGGAAATTAATAAAAAAAAAAATGCCAACACTTTTTTTTAAAATAGCGTATGATAAAAAATATTCCGATTTTCACTCATTTATACCTGATTGTAATTAAACTTTTAAACCGTAATGAATATTTATAAAGCACGTGACTATTAAGAGATATACAGTATTTATTAAGTATCAGATAATGAGGTCAGTGCCCCACGTACCAGCGGCTGAGTGATGGGAATTGTTACCATTACAACGATAAAGTAAGTTTAATTATAAACCTTTTCCGGTGGATATTATTTATTGTGTACGGAAAATACTCAGCCGCATTACAGAGAGCTTAATTTGAATACTGTTATCGTTAGGCATGATGTAGGTTGGGTATATCTAAAAATGTAAAGTTTGGTATAAAAATGTATATATTTCATGTAATTGGCTTTTAACTATTTTTTCCTGTTATGGTGGTCGAGTGTGACATCAAAACAAAACTTTTCGATATTCATGGTTAAATGAATGGTTGGGATCACTTGAAGATTAGTCCTTCCAGTTTATTTCACCTGATGATTACACACCCAAACGCTACCTAATGGAGTTAGGATAGGTTGGATTAGGTTAAGTTAGGTTTGGTTGGGTTGGGTTAGGTTAGCGTCAGGGTCGTTATTCTTCAGATGAAATGAACCGGGGGGGGAGGGACAGATGACAAAACTACCCAGATGCTTGAGTTTATGATCGTCTATGGCTGCTGTGTATTGATGTAAGAGGTACACATCTGGGTTCCCTTACAAGCTGACCTACACACACACACACACACACACTATAGGCTTACGAATCAACCCAGGAAGTCGTCACATTAGCCTGACATTACTACCAAAGAGATGTATTCTGTAACTTTGAATTTTTGATGATTAGAGGATTTATTAACCTAGAATACACGCTTGAAGATCTTATTTGTTGAAGCGTAGTATAACATCAGCGTCTATGTGCTGATGTTGGTTCTCATCACATATTGCTACACCAGTACTAGAATTATCCCGCCACTGTATTTATATAGTTAAGTATCTTTTTTTTTATTTGGATATTTTAACTCCACGAACTTCACCTCTTAATTAAAGTTGTGTTGCTTCAATTCCCAAACATTAAATAAGATAGAAAGTACAGTCTCACGGAGTTGTGTATGGGTGATGATTTAAATCGTATTTTCCTTTTAAACGTGTGTAAACAAATCGATTGCGTACATTTTTAATGAAAGTTAATTTAAAAAATTTGCTAAAGCGTATCATATCGTGAAATATCTTTCCCTTTTTCTGTCACTAGTCATCCATAAAGCATGTGTGGAGAATATGCCCCGAGTGCCCTTTCTGGCCTGAGGGGCTGTGTGAAGCGAGCAGCTGCAGCAGACTCAGCACCCAGTCAGGTGTGGCGGCCGGAGTGTTTGTTTACTGTCGTGTGATGAAGGACCTTTAAACATTAAAGCGCTCTGTAGCTACTGACGAAGATGTTTTTAAAGTTCTTATGAAGTGAGTGTTATCATATATCTATTAGTTCATAGACTGTCTGTCAAGATCAAGGACTATACGCATATAGTCTTTGCTCAAGAAGAAAGAAACCAGGATGGCGCAGATCATTGGAGTTGGTGAGTAGTAATGAATGTTTGGATGAGGCTAATGACACCTTAACGCGGATCACCTGAAGTTTTATTTTACCTGAAGATTAACCTCCCTAACGTTAACCTAACCCAACAACTTAAGTACCTAACCCATCCTAATCTCTCCTGACCTAATCCCTCCAAGGTAGCATTTAATCTTCAGGTTAAATAAATTTGTGTGGCCAATCTTCAGGGGATCCTCATTCTCTGTGTACGCAACATGTAGTTTGTTTTTAATTAAGAGATGTCACCAGATCAAACCTAACTACAGTACACCAGACAATCAAATTAAGTAACTTCTGCTCGGCTCATAATAGTCACCAAGTTCTGCTACACAGCGAGTGTCCTTAGCTATTGTTTTATTTTTTGTTAACTTCACATTAAGCTTAGTGTTTTTTTTTATTTAGACAATGAATATGAGCAAAATACTCTTAACTCAGGTACTTATTTCAAGGTCGGATTTGCCATTTCCATTACTGTGATTTTGTTAATATATATAGTGACATGTTTGCTGTCGTCTCTCCATTCTCTCAGCATTTTAGAGAATTGTAATAAACCATTTATAAAATGTATCGAATAAAAGTAGGAATGAAATACTGAGTTATACAGACTCAATATAGGTGATGAGAGGAGTACAGTATTTTGGTATATATTTCATTGTAAGTTAATACACATGGGCAGGTAAGCTTGAATAGGACCATTGCCAATTAATTTATTGCCCTATGTTTTACATTGATTTGCATATATGGAGTTAGGTCAAACAAATAAGAATAATTTACTGTATGGGAGATTAGGTCAGGTTCTTTTGGTTTGGTTAGGTAAGGTTAGACATTTATACTGATATTTGAGAGTAGTTAGGTGAGGTTTTGATGATCTTTTTGTTTGGCAACAATTTATTTCCTTCACTATTTTAGGAATAGTATTAGTAAACTGAAGGACTTTTCATCTATTGAAAAGTTTCCTATTTTGGTGACTTAACCCAGGCAACTGTTCTTAAATATTACCCTTTAAATTTTCAGTAATAGGTTAAGTTTGGTTTCATCAGTTTTTTGTGTTTTTACTCCAATATTTCCTTCTACTTGTGTGATCGAATTTGCCTTTTTAAGTGAAATAAAATAATAAAAAATAAACTAAAAAAAATATAAATACCCAATGAAAACGCAATAGAGTATTTTTTTTATCTACCTCCCTATATGCAAATTAACATGGAGTTCCGTGGTTGACCTTTTCCGAATTTTTACTTTTACGTTTAGAACGAAAAGTGAACGCAGTGGCTATTACCACTTTTTTTATTGCGTGAGTATAGTTGGTGCTGGCCCATATTTGCAATTCTCTTGGTTCTCAATTACCAACCTAACCTTACCTAATGTAACTATTCCCAAAAGCTTTAAATAGTTACCTAGTAATACTTTGGAAGAGGGCGCGGGTTAGTAAGCAATATTAGGGAACTTTTCAATGGAAGAAAAAATCTTCTTTTTGCCAAGAACATCCCAAAATATGGTGGAGGAATCAATTTTTACCAAACCTAACCTAACCATAAAAGAAACCCGAGAGAAAAAACCTGTAGCGACTCGTAGTTCTGCTATAACGCGATAATTGTGTTCTTGTAAAATATCGTGTTATAGAAAATCGCGTAATAGAAATAACAGGGCTTATGGAGAAAATAGGGTTAGGTGCAGATTACTCGAAATCGAAAAAATTTAGTAGTTAGCCTAACACAAAGGATAGCACAGTCTAAATAAATGTTACATTCATATCTAATAATGAAATCATACAGTAAATGTAACACTTTACTTGATGGGGGAGAAGGGTGATTTTGAGGTTGATAAAATCGAGCTTCTCTTCAAGTGTTATATCCTTTCTTTTACGATCATCACCGGGAATTCTATCACCAGAACGCTTCTTGTTGATATTCTTCTTTACTATATTCACAGTTAATACAGTACCACAAAATTGGAGAAATAGTAAGCAAAATCGCGTTATAGCAAACAAGCGTTCGCGTTATACAAATATCGTTCCTAATTCATAAATCGCGTTAGAGCAAATTCGCGTTATCAAAACACGCGTTATAGCAGAACTCACTGTATATGACTTTTCCAACCTAACGTAACATCATGTAGGAGAAAAAAAAGTAAAAGAAACCCTAACCTAACTTAATCTAACTTCACTTAATAAAGTTCTGTAATTATGAAACATGAGAATAGGAAATACGGACCAGCAGCGCTGACTATACTCGCGTAAAAAAAGTGGTAACAGCCATTTTGTTTACTCTTTTTTACTCTAGTATTTTCTTTATTGTGTTATAACCTGACTGTTGTTTATATGAGTAAACAATTTAGGTCATGTATAAAGTGATGGCAGTCTAGGTAGGTACTGTACAAGGGGGTTTATTTGTATTTTTGGTAGGTTGCATAATTTTGATACTGTATTTAATTCTGTGTTCCTTTTATTTGTATTTTTAACTGCGGCACGATTCACCCAAATACAGTACACGTTTGCGTTAGTATTTTCTGTTTGTTTTATCTGTCTTATTTGTTGTATTATGTTTTCTGATTGTATTTTTTTTGGGGGGGTCGAACAAGAGAATCTGTTAAGGTTAAGTTAAATCAATGAGTGCTAGTTTTAGACACATATCCTGGTCTTGTCTTGGAAAAAATAGCACAACCAGAATACATAGATGGCAAAATGGTGTACTGTAGAATCCTTGCTATAACCGAGCTGTCAAGGTTGTATAGAGCCATAGAAATAAGTGGACTTAGTTTGTATTTTTCATTGGTGTATAAAAAAAAATTAGGTTGTACTTAAATAGGATTAATTACTTCAGTACTGATAGATAAAGTACTTTGGGGTTAATTGTTTGTAGGTAGAAGGCAGTTGGGGGAGGTGCATGGCTCTCTCATAGTATCATTCTATATCTCACCACTCAACACCTTCCTCACCACTCAACATCTCCCTCACCACTCAACATCTCCCTCACCACTCCACATCTTTCCTCACCACTCCACATCTTTCCTCACCACTCCACATCTTCCTCACCACTCCACATCTTTCCTCACCACTCCACATCTTTCCTCACCACTCCACATCTTCCTCACCACTCCACATCTTCCTCACCACTCCACATCTTCCTCACCACTCCACATCTTTCCTCACCACTCCACATCTTTCCTCACCACTCAACACCTTCCTCACCGCAGTACAAAGATCGATGCCTCTGATAATTGTTTTCGATTTTAGATAGCGGCCACTGTGAGTCTTTACCTGTAATGAAAACAAAATAATAAGTGTGTAACATTACCTGGTCCACGTGTCTCACCAGGTAGTCTCACTGATTGTCATATTAATTACAATCGACATTTACATATACAGTGGTGAGGGAATATTGTAAATATATTTGTTACGAAAGTTTGTATTGAAGGAAAGGTTGTGATTCTGGAGGTTATGGGAGGGTTCTGATTGTGAAGATTGTGAAAGGTTTGTATTTGTGGAATTCGATGCTTAACTGCTGGGAGGAGCGGGTCGTGGCTTCATTGCATGTGGGTCGAGGCTTCATTACATGCGGGGGGGTGGGTCGGGGGGTGGGTCGAGGCTTCATTACACGCAGGAGCAGGTCGAGGCTTCATTACCTGCAGGAGCGGGTCGAGGCTTCATTACCTGCAGGAGCTGGTCGAAGCTTCATTACATGCAGGAGCAGGTCGAGGCTTCATTACATGCAGGAGCGGGTCGAGCCTTCATTACATGCAGGAGCTGGTCGAAGCTTCATTACATGCAGGAGCGGGTCGAGGCTTCATTACATGCAGGAGCGGGTCGAGGCTTCATTACATGCAGGAGCGGCTCGAGGCTTCACCCAGGGAGCTACAAATCGGAAGACGAGCCGTCACTATCTGGAAGAGCGGGGCGTGACCTGGGAAGCGACCGACCTGCATATATAGTACCTGGCATGTACTAGGGAGTAACCTGAGTACCTGGTGTTTACATACAGGGCAAGTCTAGGGAGTGACCTGGCTACCTGATGTTTACTGGGCAAGTCTAGGGAGTGACCTGGGTACCTGGGGATTTACCTGTACGTGACTATAGTGTATTGAAGGGGGAGAAAACATCATTTTATCGTGATTGTGTTGGAGTCTACCTGATGATTACTAATTAATACGTGATCACCTGTAGGGTCGCCCCTCCAGCTTACCACCCTAACGCTATACCTGGGGGTAGGTTAAGTTAGGGTAGGTTAACGATGGGGTGGTTAATGTTAAAGCGAAATAAACTTAGGGGGCTAATCTTCAGGAGCTCTTTAATACGTGGGCAGGCATTGAGACAGATGGTTTAGTGGCTTACATGTACACACTTACATGGTTAACTAAACATACTTACGCTATTAAATAACGTTTTGTAGACACACTATAAAACACACACACAACACATACACACACAGCCCATAATTCCATTAACATTAGTGAATGACATGGAAGATAATTGTCTTGCGTCAGGTAATAACAGAGGGTGAGACTATTACCTCAGTTGTGTGGTGACGTCAACAGAGTCGGCGGGGGGAACACGCGGTCGTAACACCACATCAAACACAACATGCAGGTCATGTGTGTGTGTGTGTGTGTGTGTGAATAAGAGTGGATGATAATACTATGTTGTACCCACAGAAGGATAATTATGGTAATAAAGTTCTTAATATTAATAACAGAACACAGTCAAGCGACACAGTAAACACACACTTCCGCTACATTTCACCTCCGAGCTGCTGAATAAGTGGTACATGCTAAAATTAGCTATCTGTGTCAGTTTTTTTTTTATAATTAGCTATATTTACACGACTTTCAGCATGGGGAAGAATTAAACTGTGCCCCCCCACTCCCTCCACAAACACACATTGCGTCAGTTCTACAGATATTTCTCAAACCAATTTTTCTCACGGTCACACACTACCTAACCTATCCAATATATCCCAAGGGCATCATCTCATGCTCGGTTCTTTGTGCCTTGTATATAATCCGCCTGGAGGAGGATAAATCCCTTCAGAGCTATATATGGTGAAGGTCAGACCGGGACTTAAGTGAAGGAGGTCGAGGAGACGAGTTACCTGATGGTAGAACATGACAGGTGAGGTGGCGCAGAGTCTTAAGTGTGGGCCCAGGTGTTTGTTGAGGGTGGAAAGCTTCCCAGTCAGAGATGATGTCCAAAGAGATTATTTGTAAGTGTGCTGATAGTGTTGACATGTACACATAGTCGAAAATCGGTCACGTACACACACACACACACACACACGCGCGCGTCTCAGAGCCACTACAATTTGTCTTAAATGATATAAACACCGACACGTTAATGGTAATATTATACAACGCACTACTGGGGCATTATTGAAACCATCATAATAACACTATGGCCCACCACCACCACACCAACCAATACCATACAATACCACACCACAGTCGACACTACACCACCTCATCACACCAGTTCGATCCTCGGGCAGGGTGAAACTACGGGCAAGTTTCTTTACGCCATTACCCAGCATTCCGGGGTAATGGTTAGCCAGTGCAGTTGGTGAGTTGTCCGGTCTTCTCGGACCATTCCTTGACACTGGGTCATGCAGCTCGTTAACTCAGGGTGTGGTTGTTGTGTTGGCGACAGCTTCTACACCTTAACAAATTCACTCCTAGGAGGCCCTTAGGTCGGCCATCCTCGATTTCTAGGGGCTTCCTTTTTTATTATTATTATCATCACACCAACCGGTACCACAACACCAACCACCACCACAGCACCCACTACCACCACAGCACCCACTACCACACTATCCACTACCACACCACCGACACAGTACAGTATCACATCACGCCCCCATCCTCACTTGAATAATAAATGAGATTATCTTACTCCTGTTCCGCCCTTCTTGTTGATCAGCCTCACGATCCTCTCAAGGCTCCGAAATCTGAGTCGTTGCAAATGAGGTCACGCACTTGTTCCGCTTGTCGAGTAGAGGTTGAGAGGTTGCTGGTGGAGGTCCTGTCATCTCCAGGTTGGTGGTGTTGGATGCCTGGGTAGGAGGTTAGGAGGTCAGGTCGAATCGGGTTGCTTCTTAATTTGACCTCCAGGCTTATGAGACACACTGCACTGTGATGAAGCTTCACGTCAACATTTGTTTCATAGATTATTAATGGGATTACCTGATGATTAATTACCTTCAGCTTATTTCACCTGATGATTAAACACCTTAACACCATCTGGAGGTGTTAGGTTATGTATAAGTTAGGTCTACTTAGGTCAGTTCAGGTCTAGTCAGGTTAGGTTAGATGAAGTTAAGTCAGGTCAGGTTAGTTTGTTACTTCAGGTTAGGTTAGTTCGGTTAGCTTAGCGTTAGGGTGTTTAATATATTAGGTGAAATAAATTAGGGTGTCTATTCTTCATGTGATGCCATTAACTCTCCTTAAACTCAGGTGTTATGTTACCCAGAACTTTTTTTGTGTGTGTGTGTGTGTGTGAAGGAATACGCAGCTCTCTCCACCTCTGCTACTCAATCCCTGATAGACTTGACCTTTACGTGTTTCCTCCTCCTCCTCTGATTCTTTTTATCGTCACCTTGTGGAGAGTTCGTTAAAAAAAAGCAAAAATCTCAGGTAAAAAGAAAGGCACCAGGTGACAACAACAGGTGAATGGATGTTAAGATTCTCTGCCAGATGGAGGAATTCTGTTTTGAAGGGATTTTTTTTTTAGTTTTCAAAATCTCTATGAATTGGAAGATTTTAAGATTTTCACTTAATTAGGTGTTTTTTTTTCAAGTAATTTTTACATTTTGAGTGCGTTAGGGTGGGTTGACAACGTCCAGACATGAGGGGGGGTTTTCTTGATTGTCAGGTTGTTAAAACTTGTGTCTGTCCACGTCAGGTAAGATACCCTCACCTGTCTCGTTTATACAACGTCTGCGGACACACCTGACCCACGTGTTCTTATTCTGGTTTATATTTTCGGAACACCAAAAGATTACCCCTCCCCTCACAACAGCAGCTCTCAACCCAACGCATATACAGACACATTATATACAGCTTACATTACTAATAGAGTCAAAGTAAATCCAAGGTATGAATAGACATGACCCTGCCGATGTAAATAAACAGTGATAACAAACACGGGGCGGCGGGCTAGACGGTAATATAAGCCATATATTTACACCAACATAACGAAGGGGAGGATGAGATGAGGCGGACGGACTCTTTCTCTCGCTCAATATTCATCATCTCTCGTAGAGTTAATTTAAGAGGGGAGTTTCTACCTGTTTAGTTAAGGGGGGGGGGGATTGTGGTAGGTGGTGGTGGTAGCTGTTGTTGTTTCGTGTTTGTTGTTGATGTTTTTGTTGATGTTTTTGTTGATGTTATATTTATTAATGTTGCTTTTTATGTTGTTACGTACATCTGCTGGAGCCTATTTTTGGAACTTCACGGGGACTTAGAAGAACTAATTGGTCACTTTATCTGAAACCATTACTGTTCATTCACTCCTGCTTTAAGACGTCGGTTTATATTTAGCAAGAGCAAGGCGTCGGGGGGAGACTCAGGAGATACGTAACCGAACCGAACCGAACTTAACCTAACCTAATCTAACCTGAGATGTAATTAGCCAAGTAGTTTTATAAGGGTTCAGGTACCCGAGTTTAGTAGTGTGTATGTGTGTGTGTTTTTACAGAAGACTATACATGCCTTTTGTAAAACATACATACACACACACACACATACAGAGATAAAATCAGATAGACAGACAGACAGTTATAATGTCAGCACGTTGAGAATAATAATGTCAGGTGAGTGTAAAGGACTATTGACCCCCGCGTGACTATACCAAATATCACACTTGGTGTTACCGTGACGGATTGACCTTTAAACACCCCCTCCTCCCCTCCCCCTCCCTCTCTCACCCCTCCCTGACGGATTGACCTTTAAACACCCCCTCCTCCCCTCCCCCTCCCTCTCTCACCCCTCCCTCTCTCACCCTTCCCCTCCCTCTCTCACCCCTCCCCTCCCTCTCTCACCTTCCCCTCCATCTCTCACCCCTCCCCTCCCTCTCTCACCCCTCCCCTCTCCACCCCTCCCCTCTCACCCCTCCCCTCTCACCCCTCCCTCCTCTCACCCCCTCCCCTCTCTCACCCCTCCCTCTCTCACCCCTCCCCTCCCTCTCTCACCCCTCCCCTCCCTCTCTCTCCCCTCCCTCTCTCTACCTCCCCTCCCTCCCTCTACCCTGCCCCCTCCCCTCCTCCTCCCACCCCAACATGTCAGAGCAGTCTTATAGTATCCTCCATCTTGAACCCCAGCTCCATCTTGAACCCTCCTGCACCTTGAACCCCCCACCGCCATCTTGAACCCCCATGTGGCCGAGGTTTTATTCATGCTGTCAATATTGTCTTAGATCTCCTCTTTAAGGCTCTTCCCTACACCTCTTCCTTCCTTCCTCCTCCCTTCCTTCCTTCCTTCCTTCCTTCCTTCCTTCCTTCCTTCCTTCCTTCCTTCCTTCCTCCTCCTTACTTACTCCTCCCCTTCCCTCCCTCCCCTTCCTTCCTTCTCTCCCCTTTCCCCCCCTCTCCCCCCTTCCTCTTCTCCCTTCCCCTTCTCTCTCTCTCTCTCTCCCTCTCTCTCCTCTTCCATCATCTCCCTCTATCCCCCATCCTTCTTTCTCTTCTCTCCTCCTTCCCCCCTTCTCTCCCCTCCCTCTCTCACCTGTTCCCTCCCCTTCCTCACCCACCCCTTCCTCACCCACCCCTTCCATACACCCACAGGGATTTTCTTCCTCCCTCTGAGCTGTCCAAGTTAGATAAAAGTGCGTTCATGCGTTTGTGTGAAGAGTGCGTTTTTGTGTCGAGTTTCAGTTTGTGGCAGCGAATTATTTATGCCTTGTCGAGTGTGTGTTGGTGTGTGACTGGTGGGTGGGTGTGTGTGTGTTAGGGTGAGGTGCGGTGTGTTGGGGTGGTGTGTGTGTGCGTGCGTGGGATATATAAGTGTAATAATGTGTATTTGTATGTATGTTTTATGTGTGTGTTGATGTGTGTACCAATTTACGTACATATAAATTTAATCTTATATAGCCATATGTACCTGATGTTTATGTAAATGTACGTAGTTGTGTACAAGCATCGGCATATGTATCATGTATGAATCTCTCTGAACGACCGTGTGCGTGTGTGTGTGCTTGTGTGTGTAATAATAATAATAGTGCGTGCGTGTGTGTGTAATAATAATAATAGTGTGTGTGTGGTCATGGTATGTGGCTTTCCGTGACCTAGAATGGTTTAATCTTTGGCCCAAATGCTGAGGAAAATAATGCTAATTCTTTCCTCTCTTGTCTTTAATTTATCTTTTATCACATTAATGCACTTGAGTTTCTTGGCTCACATCGGTTTCCCGCCTCACTAGATAAGAATAATTCAGTATCTGACGTCTTATTGGTTATTGACCTTAAGAAACCTTGAAAGTTGATTGGTTCTCCGCTTTAGATTCAATACTAGTCGACCAGTCAGCTTCCCGGATACAAGCCCTCTAGAAGCCAATTGTAAATATTGACACGGTATCGACTCCTCGGATGAAAATTGCTTTAGAAATTCGGGAAAGACAATACGCCTGAAAAAAAAACCCGACATGAAAGGTGATGGCTGCTCATTTACAAATTCTAGAAGACCCAATACTCTTTTTTTTTTTAATCTCCGGCAGAAGGAGGAAGATAAGCTAAGTTTGGGGAAAGTTTCATTCAGGAGTGGCGTCAGTAAGGAGGGACAAAAAAGAGGAATCCAGGGTAAAGAATGGCATTTTTCCCCAGCCTCCGTCCGTTCCACTGATGACTAAAGACTTCAAAGGCTTGAGGTAATTCTATATTCCTAACTCTTCCAGTTGAATTGGCGTCCTAATTGGTAATTTTTTTTTATATCCGTCGTTTTTCTTTATTATTTGTCTGGGAGTTTGTATGATGGCCGCTCGTAAAGGGAGAGTCATAAAGGTGTGTGGAGCGGCACGGAGCTGCTCCAGGGGTCTTGGTGGATCACTTGATTAGCACAAAGCTTATGTGACCTGAAGGTTTAACAGACTAATACTAACCTTACCTAACTTAACGTCGATATCGTACTCAGGGTGTTGCTATTGTACTCAGGGAATCGATATTGTACTCAAGGGATCGACATTGTACTCAAGGGATCGACATTGTACTCAAGGGGTTGACATTGTACGCAAGGTGTTGCCATTCCACTCAGGGGATCAACATCGTACTCAGCTTGTTCTCAAACGATTAAAATAGAGAATTGTCATCATATTAGTTCTCCTTCTTCCTCTCTAATCTCTTATAGCCACAAATTATAGGACGCCGAGCGTATAATCACACATTAAATTCTAGTAAGTTGGTTTAGTGCAAGGTGGTCATGGCTGTCCTACCTGTGAGCCATTAATTAACT
Source organism: Homarus americanus (assembly GCF_018991925.1). Classification (NCBI taxonomy): domain Eukaryota; kingdom Metazoa; phylum Arthropoda; class Malacostraca; order Decapoda; family Nephropidae; genus Homarus; species Homarus americanus. The sequence goes on along the minus strand of NW_024711250.1, from coordinate 18,443 downwards.
GGAGATTATTGTCACGCTATTTTTATTACAGGTGTTTAGGATCACCTGAAGATTAGGCACCCTAGCTTAGTTTACCTGATGAGTCATTATCATATGGCTAACCTAACCTAACCTAACCTGACCCCCTTGAACGCCGTAGAATATATAGGTGGACGCATTCTTACGCCGTGACGGACTACAGGAGGTGAAGGTGTACAAATCGATAGTAAACACGACCAGAGACTTACGTAACACTTAAGTAGCTCGACCAAGGACTTACGTAACACTTAAGTAGCTCGACCAGGGACTTACGTAACACTCAAGTAGCTCGACCACGGACTTACGTAACACTTAAGTAGCTCGACCAGGGACTTACGTAACACTTAAGTAGCTCGACCAGGGACTTACGTAACACTTAAGTAGCTACTATTTGCCCACAAGAAAATGGTCACACGCCTCGCCAAATTGCTTCCCTCGCAACCTGCTAGGTACAGGTACTCATTACATCTTCATTATTCTGCTCTACCCAGGTAATGTCTAGTCACTCACAGGTACCTCCTATAGTTACTCCCATGTACTGCCTAGTTACTCACAGGTACTTTCTATAGTTACTCCCATGTACTGTCTAGTTACTCAGGTACTTTCTATAGTTACTCCCATGTACTGTCTAGTTACTCACAGGTAGTGTCTTCTTACTTCCAAGTACTGACCTGTACGGGGTGTACAGGCTCTCTCTCTCTCTCTCTCTCTCTCTCTCTCTCTCTCTCTCTCTCATATACCTGTAATAATAAGGTATAACCATTGCAGTATAAAGCGATATAATCTATTAATACAGCTAATCCTTCCGACCATCACAACAAAATACTAAATAAATAATGTCATAATATCTATCACTCGGATTTTGGAAGGATTTCAGATTTACGGTCGGTCGGATTATCTCAGCGGGATTAAATGCGGCCGATAACAAAAATAGTGAAACCCGCCCTAATCGAAAATCCCTGCCGGTTTTGGTGTTAAATCTGGGGTGGTTTAGGGTAAATCTGGGGTGGTTTAGGGTAAATCTGGGGGTGGTTTAGGGTAAATCTGGGGTGGTTTAGGGTAAATCTGGGGTGGTTTAGGGTGAATCTATAGTCATGACCTACAACGACCTTCTCTTGACCTACCATAACTTCCTGTGACCTACCACGACAGAATGAGTTAAGTAGGAAGTATGAAGTAGGTATGGTGTGGTATATGGTGTGGTATGGTATGGTGTGGTATGGTGTGGTATGGTATGGTGTGGTATGGTATGGTGTGGTATGGTCAGTAAAACGTCAGACCTTTTGTTTGTTTGTTTGTTTAGTTCTGGAGGCAGACAGAGTCAATATTTAGACACCGGTAAACAAGAAGAAGAATCTGTCCAATTTCTGGGTGCTGCTCCTGTCCCGGCCTCAAGACAGACTAATAGACAGACAGGTAGTAGACAAGTAGACAGACAGGCGGATAGGTAGGCAAATAGATAGACAGACAGATAGACAGCAGATAAATACTGATAGTCATATAGATAGTAGACAGATAGAAAACAAATCGACAGACAGACAAACACTGACAGACAGATAGACAAAAGACAAATAGACTGACAACCAAATGACAGACACAGACAGACAGACAGACAGAGACAGACAGACATACATAGACAGACAGACAGACATACAGACAGACATAGACAGACAGACAGACATAGACAGACAGACAGACATAGACAGACAGACAGACAGACAGGTTATAAGTTGAGCAAGAGAGACGTACCTTCATTATAGGAATGTGAAAAATTCTCTCTCTCTCAAATTAATAAAGGAGGCGAGAAGAAAAATTAATAAAAACATCAAAAGATAATGAAGAAGAAGAAGAAGAGGAGAAGGAAGAAGAAGAAGACAATAAGAAGAGAAGGAAGAAGAAGAAGGGGACAAGAAAAATACAAGAAGAAGAAGACAAAAAGAAGAATAGGAGGAAGAAGAAGAATACAAGAATAAGAAGAGGAAGAAGAAGAATACCACCTTCACCAACTTAACAAGGTTTACACTACGTACACACACACACACACACACACACACACACACACACACACACACACACACACCTGCGATACCTCACCTGCCTGACATGTAAATCAATATTGTCTTTGTATGCTTGTATGTATATGTTGTATTTATGTATATATACGCATACATACATACATACATACATACATACATACATACATACATGGTTAAGGCATCAGTTGTTATCGTAGTTACATCTTGTGAGTTATGGTCGCGTAGTTGAAGGTGATCAGCGTCAGTGTTGGAGAAGTGTTGGGAGGGCTTGAGGTGTGTTGGAGTGTTGGGAGGCTGGAGGTGTTGGGAGGCTGGAGGTTGTGAGAAAGACGGGTTGGAGGTAATACATCACTGGGAAGATTACAGCTGTGAGATCCTGGGCGGTACATAGCCTAGACCAGGGTGTGTTGGCCCAGGGGGAAAACAAAACAAGAAACCTGACCTAACCTAACCTACCCTTACTTGACCTGACCTGACCTAACCTAACCTACCCTTACTTGCCCTGACCTGACCTAACATACCCTTACTTGCCCTGACCTAACCTAACATACCCTTACTTGCCCTGACCTAACATAACCTACCCTTACTTGACCTGACCTGACCTAACCTATCCTAACTTGACCTAACCTAACCTGCCCTACCCTTACTTGACCTGACCTAACCTAACCCACTCTAACTTGACCTGACCTGACCTGACCTGACCTAACCTAAGATAGGGTAGGGTGATGGAGGGGAGGAGTCTACATGGGTGAGGGAAGGAAGGAAGGCTGGGTGAGGGAAGGAAGGAAGGCTGGGTGAGGGAGGGAAGGAGGCTACATAGGTGAGGGAGGGAAGAAGACTATCCGGGTGAGGAGGAACAGCATCAGGGTGAGGGAGGGAGGAAGGGAGGGAGGTGCTAACAAAAAACAAATACACAAAAAATATCAACAAACGGAAAGGTGATTCTTATGTTAGAGGCCACAAGGAATAATCTTTGTTTGAGATTCACCGGTATATGCAAATGAGATGTGCTGTAAGGGAGTCGCCCAGGGAGCTGCTGCTGTGTGTGTGTGTGTGTGTGTGTGTGTGTGTGTGTGTGTGTGTGTGTGTGTGTGTGTGTGTGTGTGTGTGTGTGTGTGTGTGTGTGTGTGTGTGTGTGTGTGTGTGCAATAATGTTAAAACCAAAGAAAAATATGGGAGGGGCAAGCTGGAGGGTGGGTGGGGTGAGGGAGGTGTGAGGGGGTGTAGGTCAGGGTGGCTGGGGTGTAGGGGAGGTGGTCAGGGTGTGAGACGGGTGGTGTTGGTGTCGTGTGAGTGTGGACATGGCAGTGTGGATGTAAAGATGACACTGTGGACGTTCGGATGATGGTGGTGTGGGCGTGAGGATAGCGTCGGTGTGGATGTGGGTATGAGGCGAGTGTGAGGGATGGTGACAGGAAGAAGATGGAGAAGGCTGCTGGGAGAGGAGTTAGAGCGTCAGTGGTATAAATATATATACAGTACAGTAGCAAAAAGGAGTTGGTTTTAGTGGGTGGGCTGGATTGAGGAAGGAGTGATGAAGGACCTCCCATGGGCCGGGTCCTGAAGGAGAGACACATCCTTCATTCACTGGTAAAGTCACTGGTAAAGTACAGAGAGAGCTATACTTGATAAACAAAACACACAAAAATAAACACTCAGAAAACCTCCTCTCTCTCACGTGCGATCAACATCCATCAGTTTGGTCAGGACGGACGTGTACTGAACTAGTCACGAGCTGCCGTAATCTGGTATTTTGAGATGTAAACGCAAGCTTATCAAGAGCGTTTGGTATTGGTATGGTTAAGATGGTACCTGTTTTCCCGTTGATGACTTTGGTAACAGGTGTTTAACTTACCTGTCCTCCTGATACCAGCTGTCTCACCTTACATGTCCTCCTGATACCAGCTGTCTCTCACCTGTCCTCCTGATACCAGCTGTCTCACCTGTCCTCCTGATACCAGCTGTCTCTCACCTGTCCTTCTGATACCAGCTGTCTCTCACCTGTCCTGATACCAGCTGTCTCTCACCTGTCCTCCTGATACCAGCTGTCTCTCACCTGTCCTCCTGATACCAACTGTCTCACCTTACCTGTCCTCCTGATACCAGCTGTCTCCTCACCTGTCCTGATACCAGCTGTCTCACCTTACCTGTCCTCCTGATACCAGCTGTCTCACCTCACCTGTCCTCCTGATACCAGCTGTCTCTCACCTGTCCTCCTGATACCAACTGTCTCTCACCTGTCCTGATACCAGCTGTCTCTCACCTGTCCTCCTGATACCAGCTGTCTCTCACCTGTCCTCCTGATATCAGCTGTCTCTCACCTGTCCTCCTGATACCAGCTGTCTCCTGCCTTACCTGTCCTCCTGATACCAGCTGTCTCTCACCCTGTCCTCCTGATACCAACTGTCTCTCCTGTCCTGATACCAGCTGTCTCCTCACCTGTCCTCCTGATACCAGCTGTCTCTCACCTGTCCTCCTGATACCAGCTGTCTCTCACCTGTCCTCCTGATACCAGCTGTCTCTCACCTCCTGATACCAGCTGTCTCTCCTTGTCCACCTGATACCAACTGTTTCACCTTACCTGTCCTCCTGATACCAGCTGTCTCTCACCTGTCCTCCTGATATCAGCTGTCTCACCTTCCCCTGTCCTCCTGATACCAGCTGTCTCTCACCTGTCCTCCTGATACAGCTGTCTCACACCTTGCCCTGTCTTCCTGATACCAGCTGTCTCTCACCTGTCCTAATACCAGCTGTCTCTCACCTGTCCTCCTGATACCAACTGTCTCTCACCTGTCCTCCTGATACCAACTGTCTCACCTTACCTCTCCTCCTGATACCAGCTGTCTCACTCCCACCTGTTCTACCTGCCTCGCTATTAATTGGTCACTAGACACCAACTGCCTCACGTTAACATAACCAATATATACCAGATGGTGGATTGCTATTACACAGTCTGGGCTAATTTATTCCTCTTAGTCGTAAAAATTATAAGAGTAAATATAACCCCAACGTAATTCAGGGAAATCTTAAATATGGCTCTAATTTATTTTTATTCTAGTCCATTATAAAGACAATATAAGATTTCTTCGATATTCAGTACTTCAGAATAGTGTTTAACAGAGCTTTAACTTAATTTATTCTGCCTGTTATAAAGAAAATATTCTCGACTTTCGACTGTAAAAAAAAATAAACACGGGAGGAAGTTACGTTAGTCCTAGGTAAGTAATTATTATCCCCGCTACCTGTCAGATCTTCTTACAGGTGACAACGAATACACACTAATGTATTTTAAACACAATTCCAGGTGTATCAACAAGAATACAATGCAGTCTCCGGGGCGTTAAATGAACTTGTCTGAAACGTGATTGAAATTTCCTTCTGCACACACACACACACACACACACACACACACACACACACACACACACACACACACACACACACACTTCCTTATTTCCACAACCACATATAACCATAATATCACCATTTATAGACGAGCTTCACCACACAGTCATCACCACTATTACACACCACCACCACCACCACTGAGCCACACCCTCTAGCACATTAAATATCACATCATTATTACAACAACCCTATCCACACACCACAACACACAACACACACACACACACACACACCACACACACACACACACACACACACACACACCACACCACACACACACACACACACACACACACACACACACACACACACACACACACACACACACACACACACACACACACACACACACACACACACAGTTACTGCTATTGTATTTTTCCTCTGCTTTTATAGAGTTTTCCGCCATAATTACTTTCTCAATATATTTTCCTATCCGAACTCTCCCCAATCCCCAGCTTTCCCCAACACCCCTACTTTTCTCCCAACCCCCAGCACCTCTCCCAGCTTTCTCCCACCCCCAGCTTTCTTCCCAACCCCCAGCTTTCTCACCAACCCTCCCAGCTCTCTCCCAACCCCTAGCTTTCTTCCCAATCCCCAGCTTTCTCTAACCCCCTCCCAGCTTTCTCCCAACCCCCAGCTTTCTCCCCACTCCCCAGCTTTCTCCCCAACTTCCCAATCCCCAGCAGTCTCTCTCCACCACCCTCAAACTATTCAATTTCGTTTCCCTTTGCCTCTAATCCCTGTTTCCTATTCACGACCGCAACCTCCCCCCCTTCTTCCTCTACCTTCCTCCTCTTCTTCTTCCTTCTCTTCTTCCTCCTCCCTTCTTCTTCCTTCTCTTCTTCCTCCTCTTCCTCTTCCTTCTCCGACCCCCATGTTCTCCCCTCCATGCTCCTCCTCCTTACTCTCTCTCTCTCTCTCTCTCTCTCTCTCTCTCTCTCTCTCTCTCTGCTTCCTCTCTTTATCTCCTTCCCTTCTCCTCCTCCTCCAACATCCTTAAGGACGTTGGTTTAACTTTTCCTTTTTCCATTCTCTCTCCATTTGCCTTCATCCTTCTCTCTCTCTCACCCCTTTCTCCTCCATCACCGTAATTCGTTTTCTCTCCCTCTCTCCTTTTTTTTCCTTCACGTCTTCCTTCCCTCTCTCTCTCTCTCTCTTAATCGCCATTTTACAAGACGGTGCCAAGTGTTTGCCTACCCTCCCCATACACCACCTCCTCCCTTCCTTCCTTTTCTCCACAACTCCACCATAGAAATAAACACAGCATAGGGATTAATTACCTTCGTCTATCCCTACCTACCTACCCTACCCTACCTACCCTACCTACCCCTACCCTACCCTACCCTACCCCTACCTAACCTACCCTACCCTACCCTACCCTACCTACCCTACCCCTACCCCTACCCCTACCCTAACCCTCCCCTAACCTACCCTACCCTACCCCTACCTACTAACCTAACCCTAACCTACCCCTACCTACCCCTACCCCTACCTACCCCTCCCCTACCCCTACCCCTACCTACCCCTACCCCTACCCCTACCCCTACCCCTAAGTAAGGGCTAAATGTTTTTAATATATTCAAACCTCACTCACGATTTTGTCATACTGTAAAAGATGACTGGAATTTCATTTTCCACTCTGTAGTTGAGGCTGAAACCCACTCTTACTTTGTCAAACTGATTTAATTTCATCAGAATTATCCGTTTAGTGAGGAACGTGCGGCACAAAATATCTTATTGTGATTTAAATATTTGAACATGACTGGATGGAATGTTATTATTGGAGTTTTTGATAGTATGTCAGTCATTTTGTGTGTGTCTGTAGATATGTATGTCAGTTAGTGTGTCTGTATGTGTGTATGTCAATGTGTGTGTCTGTATGTCAATGTGTGTCCGTATGTACATATGTCATTACAAAACTTCAACACTAATAACAACTAGACTCCCAATTTATTACTAATTAACCTCAACATATTAACAAATTTCTACAACAAAAATATACAACACATTCTCTTACCTGTCTTAATACTTTGTAAATAATAATGAAAAAATATATGGTATTTTTTTTTTAGGGATTATATAAACAGATGAGCGAGGCGTACTTAGATCTTGAGCCGCGAGAGGGGCTGTCGTCATTACCGGGAAATCCTCTTAGTGAAATCTGGTGTAAATCAAAAATTCCTGTTAATATTTCTAACTTATCAGGAGGTTTCTTCTTCTTCTTCTCTTCTTCTTCTTCTTCTTCTTCTTCTTCTTCTTCTTCTTCTTCTTCTTCTTCTTCTTTAGCATCAGTTCTTGTTTTTCTCTCTTCTCTCTCCTGTTATTGTTTTATCTCCTTCCCTCTTTCTCTCCTTCTTTCCCCCCGTCTTCATCTCTTCCTTCCACCTACTCTCCTCCCTCCTTTCTTCCAACTTTCCACCTCGCCTGTCTCTCTCCTTCTCCTCCTCCTCATCCTCCCTCTTCTTTCTCCCTTACAAATTTATTCTTTTTATCTCTTATTCCTCCTTTACTCAACCTTTTCCTCTCCAACCTCACCTCCTTTGTTTATCCATTACCCTATCTCCCTTATTTATCCAATCAGTCGTCTTTATCAAATCCTCCCTCCTCTTCCCACCTTCATTCATTCATTACCTTAGCTCTCATCTCCGTAAATAGAGGTACACTCCTGATTGGTCGATGAAAGTAGACGTCTGATTGGTCTTGTGTTTTATGATGCTGCCAACCTAAGGAATAAGTTAATGTAATTGACGTCATGTTTACGTCTGCTGAATTTAAAGAGAGAGAGAGAGAGAGAGAGAGTAGTTTATTCGTTACAATCAGAGTTCATTTAATTTTTACTTTCTTTCGTTAAATATTTTCCTGTCAATCATAAACTCGGGTCAACAAAACAACAGGTGTTATAGCCAACCTAACCCCCTCCCCCACAGCCTTCCTCCCCCTCTCCTCTCCCTCCCCCTCCCTCTCCCTCCCCTCTCATCTCCCTCCCTCCTCCCCTCCTCCTCTCCTCCCCCTCCTCTCCCTCCACCTCCTCCCTCCCCTCCTCCCCCTCCTCTCCCCCTCCTCTCCTCCCCTCCTCTCCTCCCCTCCTCTCCCTCCCCCCTCCTCTCCCCTCCTCCCTCCCCCCTCCTCTCCTCCCTCCTCTCCCTCCTCCCCCTCCTCTCCCTCCCCCTCTCCTCTCCCTCCCTCTCCTCTCCCCCCTCCTCTCCCTCCCTTCTCTCCCCTCCCCCCCTCCTCCCTCCCCCCCTCTCCCTCCCCTCCTCCCTCCCTCTCTCCCTCCCTCCTCTCTCCTCCCCCTCCCTCCCTCCCCCTCCTCTCCCTCCCTTTAGGAACATAGTGTGTTGTGGTCAGGACGGTGGTGGCGAGTCAGGTGTGGTAGTGGTGGTGGTGTGTGTGTTGGTGGTGTGTGGTGGTGGAGGTGGGTGGTGGTGGTGGTGGTGGAGGTAGGTGGTGGTGGTGGTGGAGGCAGGTGTGGTGGTGGCGGAGTCAGGTGTGGTAGTGGTGGTGGTGGTGGAGGCAGGTGTGGTGGTGGTGGAGGTAGGTGTGGTGGTAGTGGTGGAGACAGGTGTGGTAGGTGCGGTAGCGACGGCGACAGCATAGTAGTGCTGGTAGTGTAGCGGAAGTAGGTGGGTTAGGTTAGGTTGAAGGCTCTAAATGGATGTAGTAATAGTGACAAACCTGTATTCAATTTGCTGTGTGTGTGTGTGTGTGTGTGTGTGTGTGTGTGTGTGTGTGTGTGTGTGTGTGTGTAAAACATCTTGACACACTTAGCTATTATAATATATACATCTTAAAAGGTTCGACCATTGAGATAACAATTAAAAATACCCTGACCTCACCTGACCTCATTATCCTTACTAACGACCTGTCTCATGCATCTAATTAGTGACAGTCATCCAGTTGAACAGGTAGACAGTCAAACAGTCGACCCAATTTAGTTTAATTTATTGTTCTATTCCAGTCAGTATCTGCCACACTCACTCCTGGTCACCTGTGTGGGTAAATTATTACAGTAATTTGTGTGTTAATGGGCTGATGGGGAGTGGGCAGAGATGAGTGGGGAGATAGGTAAGGGGAGTGGAGTGAGATAGGTAAGGGGAGATAGGTAAAGAATTAATTGAGATAGGTAAGGGGGTGGTGGGGAGTGAGCGAGATAGGTGGTAAGGGGAGATAGGTAAGAATTGAGCAGAGATAGATAAAGGGGTGAGCCAGAGGATAGATAAGGGGAGATGGGTGGGGAGTGAGCGAGATAGATAAAGGTAGGTGAGCCAGGATAGATAAGAATGAGTAAGAGGTGGGCAGAGATAGATAAAAGTGAGTGAGCGAGATAGATAAAAGGGAGTGAGCGAGATAGATAAAAGGGAGTGAGCGAGATAGGTAAAGGGAGTGAGCGAGATAAGGGTGAATGAGCTAGATAAACGTTAAATATAGCCAGCCAATAATCATTAATCACCGCTGGTATAGTATAGGAGAAATAAATATATATGTATAGAGAATTTATATAGGAAAGGTTTTATTGATGTGTATTGAGGTGGGAGGGACGGCTATATATTGGTACATGATGTAGGGCTCATGTCTGAATGGAACACACACACACACACACACACACACACACACACACATACATACACACACATACACACACACACACACACACACACACACACATACATACACACACATACACACACACACACATACACACACACACACACACACACACCTTGTCGAAAACGTCATATTTGTGGGGAATAAATAAAGATAAAAATAAGATTGGATGCGAGTAAAAAATATAGTCAAGTGACCTTAGAGAAATATATAGAGTTTATAACTGTAAATAAGAGGGCCAGATATGTACAGGGTGGTGCAGTATGAATCGCTTTACCGAGATTGTGTTTAGTTGGGCCTCCTCCTCCTCCTCCTCCTTTTTTTTTCTTCCTCATCCTCCTGCTGCTCTCCTTCTTCCTCCTCCTCCTCGTCTTCCTCCTCCTCCTCGTCTTCCTCCTCCTCCTCGTCTTCCTCCTCCTCTTCCTCCTCTTCCTTCCTCCTCTTCCTCCTCTTCCTTCCTCCTCTTCCTCCTCCTCTTCCTCTTCTTCCTGCTCCTCGGCCTCCCAGCTTTTCACAGTTTGTTTATAAATAGATATTGACTTCTAGTGAGTTGTTAACGTCGAGCAGCAGGACTTTCTCTCACTCTTTCTCTCACTCTTTCTCCCACTCTTTCTCTCACTCCTTCTCTCACTCCTCTCCCCCCTCTCCCTTGCACCCTCATCATTCCCCCTGCAACTTATACATCCTCACTCTGCCTTCCCCCATTCCCCCTACTTCCGTTCCCCTCCACTCCCCACTCACACCCACCCCACGCCTCCAGCTCCTCCCACTATGTCCATCAAACTCATTTATGTTTTAATTTTTTTATGCGTTTTCCGCTCCTCTTCCTCGTCCCTGTAAAATATTCAGATCGATTCACGTGGGACATCTTTATAAATTCTGATGCTGCTTCTTGCTGAAATATATCTCCGTGCTGAACTATATCTCCGTGCTGAAATATATCTTCGTGGTGAAATATATCTCCGTGCTGAAATATATCTCCGTGCTGAAATATATCTTCTTGCTGAAATATATCTCCCGAATATGATTGAATCCAAGCCCAAGGGAGGAATATACTTCTATTATATATCTGAACGGTTTTTCTTCCCATTTTTATCACCTTTTTATTCCAGTGATTCAGAGTATTTTAATGTGTTTGGATAACGATGTTGGTGTTTTAGTCAGGTGTCTCAGAAAAATGTATACACACACTGCCTTATATCTCTTCCTTAATATTCTATCTAAAAAATGCTTCTATTTACAGCAACATGGTCTAGACTAGTAGCGGACATCATATATCAATAAATAACAACAATATCGGTGTTCTATTACAATTATTAACTAGATCACAAGGACAAAAATAATATTTGTTTGTATACATTATTCTGAGACACCGGTGGTAAAGTTATTGTGGGTGGATATGGTGAGTGTTTTTCTCTTTCGTGTTCAAACAGTAGCGGCTCCACCACCTCTCTCTGTCGGTTGTTGTAAATACCGGGTAGTTGGTGGTTTTCGGTCGCCAATCACCTCTTCTCTGTTGGTTGTTGAAAATAGTAGGTGGTTTTCGGTCGTCAATCACCTCTGTTGGTTGTTGTAAATAGTAGGTGGTTTTCGGTCGTCAATCACCTCTGTTGGTTGTTGTAAATAGTTGGTGGTTTTCGGTCGTCAATCACCTCTGTCGGTTGTTTTTGGTCGTCAAATGTCAGTCGTTTTAGGGTTGACAGCGCTGCCCCCACGAGTGATAAATGTTTGATACACTATTGACAGTACTGCGTCACGCCTGGGAGCCTTTTCACGCCTCTGGTTAGTTTGGTGTACAGTGGTGGTGGTGGTAGTGGTGTGTTGGGGCCCGGTGTGGTGGTGGTAGTGGTGGTGTGTTGGGGCCTAGTGTGGTGGTGGTGGTGGTGTGTTGGGGCCCGGTGTGGTGGTGGTGTGTGTGGTGGTGGTAGTGGTGGTGTGTTGGGGCCCAGTGTGGTGGTGGTAGTGGTGGTGTGTTGGGGCCCCAGTGTGGTGGTGGTAGTGGTGGTGTGTTGGGGCCCAGTGTGGTGGTGGTAGTGGTGGTGTGTTGGGGCCCAGTGTGGTGGTGGTAGTGGTGTGTTGGGGCCCGGTGTGGTGGTAGTGGTGTGTTGGGGCCCGGTGTGGTGATGGTAGTGGTGTGTTGGGGCCCAGTGTGGTGGTGGTAGTGGTGTGTTGGGGCCCGTTGTGTGGTGGTAGTGGTGTGTTGGGCCGGTGTGGTGGTGGCAGTGGTGTGTTGGGGCCCGGTGTGATGGTGCTGCTAAGTCATTTCCTGGTACCTCACTTCCAGGTAACTCATTCAGCTCTTGGTAACTTACTTCCTGGTAACTTAGTTCTTGGTAACTCCTTTTCTGATTGCTTAGTCATCACCAGTAACTCATTTTAGTAACTCATTCAGCATTGGTACCTCACCCCTGACCTTCCTTACCTTATACCTGGTGAATCAATCATCCAAACTAACACTGAATAACCTCATACTTCCTCCTTATTAACCCTCATACTTCCCCTCAGGCCACGTAACCTTTGACCTCAAACATTAATTAATCAGATTTAAAAGATTCACCTGACCTTTCTTGACCTCCCGAAGGATATGATTACATTATTCAGGGGCATTTAACGTCACCCTGATACCACCACCTTACACTAGTCTATTCACCTTACACCACCTGATACCACCAATCTCTCCTCATACCCCTACCACCACCACCACCACCACCTATAGAAACCCTTGTACTATCAATTGAACACTGCCCCACTAAACGCTACCACACTCATACCTCCCCTCCCACCACCCCTTCCCTTTCCCTCCTACCCCTCCTACCACCTCTTCCCTCTTCCCCCTCCTACCACCCCTTCCCTTTCCCTCTTCCATAACCCGTATTCTATAGAGTATCCGCTCAATAACACCGGGTTACAGAATGGTTGCCATAAACACTTAGATTGCTGGCTGGCATGAAGGTTCCCTCCTCTCTCTCTCTCTCTCTCTCTCTCTCTCTCTCTCTCTCTCTCTCTCTCTCTCCCCTCACCCCTCGCCCTCCCCCTCTCTTCCTCACCCCCTATCCCTCCCCTCTCTTCCTCACCCCCTCGCCCTCCCCCTCTCGCCCTCCCCCTCTCTCCCTCCCTAACGTTTACCTCGGGCTATGGGGTGTAACAAGGTGAACCATCAATCAGCAGGTAGGGTGGTGATTTGACCAGGTAAGATCCGCTACCTTATCCCATATCCAGGTGAGTGAGTGTAGTAATCAAGTAATCAAGTTGTTTGGACAGTGGCTGGTAGTGATGGTGGCTGACGGGGTTGTATAGACGATGATGTCAGGGTTCGAGGTCCAGCACGCTAAATGGCCTTCATGAATAAGCTTTCTGGCACGCTTAGGGGACGCTTTAGGAAGAAGTAGGAATGATGGGATTTTTTTTTAAAGTCAGTTGCTGTGTGAGGTTAGGTCAGGTTAGGTCAGGTTCTCGACACACATTAGCGCTTTGTGTTGTGAGGTCTGAACACGCCAACCCAGTTTTATTATCAAATACGAGTACTAACCTTACCTAACCTAACCTAACTTAACCTAACTTATCCTACCTTAACCCACCCCACCGGCAACATAATCACCTCATTCAACCACTATTAACGATGACTTATGACCCCCTCATTTAACTCTCTGACAAAGACTAGTTCCTGCTCATTATCTGGAGACGTCTTGGAGGAGGACAACCAATCCCATGCTTCACTGATGAGGCATTTATATCCGCGCTGAGGGTCAATAGAGGTCATGTAGTGTGACCTTTATTGTGTTGTGGTATAGTGAGGTACAGTGAGGGAGGTGGTGTGTAAGGGGTAGCAGATGGTGTTTACCCAGTAGTATTGTAGATGATGGCTTAATGTATGTACGTGTGTGTGTGTGTGTGTGTGTGTTCTTCTCTTGAACGGCTTCTATAACATTAGTTGATTGTACATTGGCTGAGAGTAGCTCCAGAATACACACACACACACACACACACACACACACACACACACACACACACACACACACACACACACACACACCTGCCTTACCCCAGTTATCGACCGTGACATCTTGATCTGCTCAGTTCCTGTCCAGTATTATCCTGAATATTATCCTTCCTATTGTAAAAAATATTAGTGTTAAAAATCTAGTTTGGTTAAATGTGTTTGTTTCTTTGATATTTTTCCTTAATTCCTTGAGTAGTTTTTAATGTCTTAGTGTTTACAGGATGTAGGTGTATAAAGTCGTTTCGTTAATAGTTTCGTTCATAATATCGTTTCGTTAGTAGTTTTGTTATTAGCTTCGTTACGTTAATAGCGTCGTTTCGTTAATTGCATCGTTTCGTTAATTGCGTGACAGAGAGAACTAGCCCCCATACCCAATTCTTCCGTTATAAAGTGTTAAGTGAAAAAAACCCTGAAATTGGAACTCCACAAGACCCCCCCCCTCACGCCCGGACGGTCATGGCGTATTGAACAGAACCCGGAAATACATGACAGTGTGAACGTTTAATATAAATGTATTTAAAATCATCTGACACTACACTTAACATGTTATACACGCATGACTGTAACCCTTCCTGTCCTGTTTCATCTCGGTGCATCATGCCGGGGGGGTGGGGGTGAGGAAGGGGCATAGCATCACACAGGTGGGGGGAGGGGGCACCACACGGGGGGAGGAGGGGGTATAGCATCACACAGGTGGGGGGAAATCGAGGTATATTGGTCAGCACAGGTGGGGGGAACGAGGGGTATAGCATCAGTACAGGTGGGGGAACGAGGGGGTATAGCATCACACATTGGTGGGGGAGGTACTTCACCGCACACGGAGGGGGGAAGGTGCGTCATACAACCTGATAAATCGATTTTATTTCATATTGAACACTATAAATCCTCCCGGTAAATAACAGGCGAGGGAGGATTAATTTAGAGAACATTGGCTTGTGTTCTTGCCTGGGTGTTCACTTGTTCCCCAGGTGGTCAGGTCCCGGGTGTTCAGGTACCCCAGGTGTTCAGATCCCCAGGTGTTCAGATCCCCAGGTGTTCAGATCCCCAGGTGTTCAGATCCCCAGGTGTTCAGATCCTGGGTGTTCAGATCCCAGTGTTCAGGTCCCCAGGTGTCAGATCCCCAGGTGTTAAGATCCCCAGGTGTTCAGGTCCCGGGTGTTCAGATCCCCAGGTGTTCAGATCCCCAGGTGTTAAGATCCCAGGTGTTCAGATCCCTGTGCTTCAGATCCCTGGGTGTTCAGGTCCAGGTGTTCAGATCCCCAGGTGTTAAGATCCCCAGGTGTTCAGGTCCCCGGGTGTTCAGATCCCTGGGTGTTCAGATCCCCAGGTGTTAAGATCCCCAGGTGTTAAGATCCCCAGGTGTTCAGGTCCCGGGTGTTCAGATCCCTGGGTGTTCAGATCCCCGGGTGTTCAGATCCCCAGGTGTTCAGATCCCCAGGTGTTTAGATCCATGGGTGTTCAGGTGTGCCCAGGTGTTCATGCCCCTGGGTGGCAGTACAACACAGTATTTAACCGAGGTTGTTACACCCTTGTTCTCACCGCCATGTAGGGTCGTTTAGCACTGGATATTACGCCTTGTTAAATTGGTGTGGCACAGGTGGAAATTGAGCGAGGTAGCACGGGCGGCTCTTGAAGCGGACCATCCGTTTCCTCTTGCATCCAGGTACAGTATACTGACCTCCACCCTCCCGCCCGTTTCCCTCCCTACCCACATTCACCCCTCTCCCCACCCATTCTCCCCACCCACCCACTCACCCCATCCATCCTCCTCCACACTCGCCCAATCCTTCCTCCTCCCCACCCACCCCACCCCACACCCTGTTATCTGAGAGTAAAGCTGTTTATTATAATAGAAATGAAGCGACCTACAGCGGCATAACGCGCTCACAGCACCTTCATATGCAGTTAGCTGATACAGTGCTCGATAGAACGACGGGAACCAGTTGCTGTGTGTATGTGTGTGTGTTATTTGGTGAGTGTTTGTTGGTCTTCTGTGTGTGTGTGTGAGGTGGTGTGGCGGCCATGATAATTCACGATGCTCTTTTGTTTGGCTTGAGCGTGACGTCATCCTACCACTGCGACGTTGGGTTATTGTGTTTATTATTGTTGTTGTTACCGTCATTATTATTATCGTAGTTATTATTTTTGTTATTTTTTTTCTTTGTATTAAATTTAAAAGGATTCAGTTTCTCCGTTTATTGTCGTTTTCTTTTATGTAATGTTCCTTCACACTCCTTCAAGTCTCACAGGAGCATTTACCGCCAAAATTTCCTGGACAGTTTAATAGTATCAGTTTGTGGGGCCTCAGAAGTGATTAGTGGACGCTGCTCTTCGTTGTATGCCACACACACACACACACACACACACACACACACACACACACACACACACGTCCTCATGAAAAATGGTTTTGTGACGACCTGTACCCCCCTTCCTCCCACGAGACCTGGTAGTCAACAGGAATTCTGACCAGCGGACGACTTAACAACCCCTGAGGCCCCTATACCGCGTTGTCATTGTGGAGCTCCTTTATTCCTGCCACCCCTATGTACTGTAGTTAGTTTGGGGCCCTGTTGTCAGAGTGGGGTCCCTTTTATCCCTGCCACCCACGTACTGTTGTCAGAGTGTGAGGCCAGGAGAAATATCACATCACCCTAACACCTCCTAACCACCACAGCTAATACTTAACACCAACACTCCCTAAAGTATTCCTACACCTTGAGTGCATAATGTGTGATGACTTATTAGACTGTATGTTCCCCTGAGCTATTTTTCGCTCTTAGCTCTGAAAAAAAATAACAGGTTTTTTTTCTCTATTTTAACGCTTGATTATTTGTTATACTATTATGAATTATTTATTTATTTATTATTATTATTAGTAGTAGTAGTAGTAGTAGTAGTATTTTGGGGCATTTACCGTCGAGATTTTCTCCTTTTCTTTATCAGGCGTTTCTCCCCCTTTCACCCCTCTCCCTACCCTTCCCCCCTTACCCCATTCTTCCCTTTCCCTTTCTCCTTCCTACCTCCTCCTCCCACCACCCTTCCCCCTCCCACCTAACCCCCTCCCCTCTTTTCCCTCCCCCCTCTTCCTCCCCTTCTTTGAACATGGTGACATTATTGAAATAGTCTTTGATGACTCTCGTCTTTTTTTAACGAGGGAATAAAATATTTTTTTTTATATTAGTTTAATGTTATGATAGAAATTCACAGGTATTTTTTATTACGTTCAAAACATGTTCGCTTTTATTGCTTGTTGCTTTGTCCCTCACCACCCACATCGCCGCCCATCCACCCACCCACCCAGGTACCTTTGTCCTCACCACCCAGCTTGCCACCCACCCAGCTAACTTCGTCCTCGCCACCCACCCACCTAGCTATATATAACTTCGTCCATTGCCACCCCGCCACCCACCCACCCCAGCTAACAAAGCCCGCTCAGAATGTCGGTGTAAAAGTTAATGATTAAAATGACATAGTTAGCTTTTAAGAGTTAGCTTTTAGCGCTAATCGTAAACACTAACCTTTACGGTGACAACAAACCTTTTATACCGAAACCAAAACACAGAGAGAGAGAGAGAGAGAGAGAGAGAGAGAGAGAGAGAGAGAGAGAGAATAATAACAACCAAGAAATTACTGATAAAAATAAACGTACAGAAGAGAAGAAGATAAATGACAATAAATGAATTATGAGAACATTTACATTTGTTTTTTGAGTTAGATTAAGATTTAAGTTGAATGTTTATCGTGTAGTGAAGGACAACATTCTACCCTTGTCAAGTTATTTTCCTCAATTTTTTCCTCTTATAGAATGATTTAAGAACCTGAATGTGTTTTGAGATGTAACCCGATTGTCATTTGTTTATATGATCGTTTATTGAGGATCAGTAATGTGAAGGACAATCGGATTCCTCTTGATATTTTCCCTCCATTTCACTGTTTTGTTTTTGTTTCCAGGTGAGGACAGGTACCTCGACCCACGTGGATTATTTCCACTTTTCTTACCACTGACAGACAAACACAACCAACCCCAGACAAATTAAATCTTACATCAACATTAAAGGTAAGTTTGGTAGCCATTCACCTGTCCTAATGCAGAGTTTGTGTCATCTATAGTTTATTAGATGTTGTGTTGTCTATACTGTTTACGGCTTATGGTGTCGTCTATAAATTTTATTGTGTATTATGTCATCTATAGATATTCTGGCATCTATACACAGTAAACAACAAACCTTCCCTCTACACCTGAGTGATCTGTTGTTGTTGTTGTTTGTGGTTGTTGTAACTTTATCCGTTCTGTTGATAAATTATATATTTTCGTCACCAATTTACTCAAGGATGAAATATGTTATTCCTTTGACATTAGTATCTGAACT
>NW_024711249.1:0-4480 GCF_018991925.1 Homarus americanus | reverse complement strand
ACAAAGGCCCCACATTGAGTATAACAAAGTCCACTGGGCAAGTATAAAAAGTCCCTGTCGAGTATAACAAAGTCCCCTGATCGAGTACAACAAAGTCCCCTGGTCGAGTTCAACAAAGCCCCTGCACAATTATAACAAAAATCCCCTGATCGAGTTTAATAAAGTCCTCATCGAGTATAACAAAAGCTACCGATCGAGTCCAAAAAAGGCCTCCCTAATCGATATAATAATGTCCCCTGATCTAGTATAACAAAGGCCCCTATTCGATTATAACAAAGGCCCTCATTGAGTATAAAAAGTCCGGTCAAGTATAAAAGTCCCCTGGGTCAAGTATATAACAAAGTCCCCTGATCAAGTATAACAAAAATCCTGATCGAGTTTAACAAAGTCCCTCATCGAGTATAACAAAGCCACTGATCGAGTCCAAAAACCATAATCGAGTATAATAATGTCCCCTGATCTAGTATAACAAAGGCCCTTCGAGTATTACAAAGGCCCCTCACCGAGTATAACACAAAGTCCCCTGATCGAGCACATACTGTTGCCTAATCGAGTATAACAAAGTCCCTTTATCGAGTATAATAAATTCCTTTATCGAGTATAGCAAAGTCCTTATCGAGTATAACAGTTCCCTTTATCGAGTAAAATCTGCCCCTGACGAGTATAACAAAGTCCCCTGAACCGAGTATACCAAAAATCCCTGATCGAGTATAACAAATTCTATCGAGAATAACAAAGGCCCATCATTGAGTATAACAAAGTCCCTTGGTCGAGTATAACAAAGTTCCAAGTGATCGAGTATAACAAAGGCCCTCATCGAGTATAAATAAAGTCCACCAATATGCGTATAAAAAAACCCCTGGTCGAGTATAACAAAGTTCCCTGATCGAGTATAACAAAGCCCACTGCATGAGTATAACAAAGTCCCTGATCGAGTATAAGTAAGTCCCTCATCGAGTATAAGAAAGGCCACTGATCGAGTCCAAAAAGGCCACTAATCGAGACAATAAAGTCTCTGATCTAGTATAACAAAGGCCCTCTTCGAGTATAACAAAGGCCTCTCTATCGAGTATATAACAAAGTTCCCTTTCGAGTATAAATAAAGCCGCCTAATCGAGTATATCAAAGTCCCAAGGTCGAGTATAACAAAAGTCCTTCGAGTCTAACAAAGTCCCTTATCGAGTATAATAACTTTATCGAGTATAACAGTCCCCAGATCGAGTATAACAAAGTCCCCTGATCGAGGGCAATAAAGCCCTGACGAGTATAACAAAGTCCCTGATTGAGTATAACATATCCTCATCGAGTATAAGAAAGTCTCTGTCGAGTAAAACAAAGTTTCTGATCGAGTATAACAGCGCTCCGTGTCGAGTATAACAATTCCTCTGATCGAGTATAACTAAGCCCTGACGAGTATAACAAAGTCCTCAACCGAGTATACAAAATCCCTGATCGATATAATATATCCCCATCGTAAAACAAAAGTCACCGTGGAGTATAGCTGTGTCCCTCGTAATCGAGTATAACAAAGTCTCCTGGTCGAGTATAACAAAGTTTTCTAATCGAGTATAAATAAAAGAACCCTGGTCGAGTATAACAAAGTCCTCTGACCGAGTATAAGAAAGTCCTGATCGAGTATAACAAAGTCCCTAATCATGTATAACAAAGTTTCTGATCGAGTATACAAAGCCCTGGTCGAAAATAAAGTCCCTGGTCGAATATATAACAATAAAGCTCTATTGAGTATAATAAAGGCCTCTGTCGAGTATGAAAATGTCCCCTGGATCAAGTATATAAAAAGTCTACTGGTCGAGTATAATAACAAAGTCCCATCATCGAGTATAGCAAAGTCCCTGGGTCGAGAATAACAAAGCCCCCATCGAGTATAACAAAGGCCCCTAATCGAGTATAACAAAGTCCCCTCATCGAGTACAAGAAAGTTCCTGATCGAGTATAACAAAGTCCCCTGATTGAGTATAATGAAAGTCCCTCAATCGAGTTTAACATGTCCCCTGATCAAGTATAACAAAGTCCCTCTGGTCGAGTATAAAGTCCCTGATCGCGTATAACAAAGTCCCCCCTGATTGAGTATAACAAAGCCCTCTTGGTCGAGTATGAAATGTCCCCTGACAAGTATAAAAAGTCTACTGGTCGATATAACAAAGTCCCTAATCAAGTGCACAAAGTCTCTGGTGGAGTATAAAAACCCTGATCGCGTATAACAAAAGTCCTAATGATTTGAGCAATAAAAGGCCTCTGGTCGAGTATGAATGTCTCGATCAGGTATAAAAAATTCTACTGGTCGAGTATAACAAAGTCCCTGATTGAGTATATAACAAAGTCCCCTGGTCGATATAATCTAAGTCCCCTGATCGAGTATAACAAAGGCCCTCATTGAGTAACAGTCCATTGGTCAGGTATAAAAACTCCCCTGGTCGAATTATACAAAGTCCTGATCGAGTATATAAAAAGTCCCTTGTCGAGTATAACAAAGTCCCCTGATCGAGTATAACAAAGTCCCTTGGTCGAGTATAACAAGTCCTGATCGAGTATAAAAAGTCCCTTGGTCGAGTATAAATAAAGTCCCCTGATCGAGTATAACAAAGTCCCTTGGTCGAGCAAAAGCAAAGTCCCCTGATCGAGTATAAATAAAGGCCCCTATCGAGTATAATAAAGTCCCTAATCTAGTATAACAAAGTCCCTCTATCGAGTATAACAAAGGCCCCCATCGAGTATAAGAAAGTGCCCCGATTGATATAACAAAGCGCCTAATCGAGTATAACAAAGTCCCTGGTCTATATAAAAGTCCGCTGTTCAAGTCTAACAAAGTCCCTTATCGAGTATAAATAAATTCCTTTATCGATTAAAACAAAGTCCTCTTATCTAGTATAACAAAGTCCCTGATCGAGTATAACAAAGCCCCCTGGACGAGTATAACAAAGACCCCTGACCTGAGTATAATAAAGTCTCCTGATCGAGTATAACATATCTCTGATCGAGTATAATAAAGTCCCTGATGGAGTATAACAAAGTCCCTCAAATCGAGTATAACAAAGTCTCCCTTGGTCGAGTATAAACAAAGTTTTCTAATCGAGTATATAACAAAGGCCCCTTGGTCGAGTATATATAAGCGAGTATATCATATCCCTGATCGAGTATAAAAAAGTCCTGGATCGAGTATAACAAAGTCCCTGATCGTTTATAACAAAGTTCCCTGATCGTGTATAAATAAAGTCCCTGTTTGAGTATAACAAAGTCCTCTGGTCGAGTATAATATATCCTATGATCGTATAACAAAGTCCCCTGGTCGAATATAACAAAGTCCTCATCGAGTATAAATAGCGTCCCTCATTGAGTATAATAAAGTCCATTGGTCAAGTATAAAAAGTCCAGTATTTATTACAAAGTCCCCTGGTTGAGTATAAAAGTCCCCTGATCGAGTATAACAAAGTTCCTGGTTATATAAAAAATTCTGGTCGAGTATAACAGTCTCTGATCGAGTATAACAAAGTCCATTGGTCGATAGAAGCAGTCCTGGTCGAGTATATCAAAGTCCCTTATCGAGTATATAAAGTTCCTGATCGATTATTACAAAGTCCTGGTTGAGTATAGCAGTCCTCTTTCTGAGTATAACATATCCTGATTGAGTATAACAAAGTCCTTGTGTTGGTGGTTTTGTTGGTCGAGTATAAAGTGCCCTGGTCGAGTATGACATATCCTCCTGATCATATAAAAAAGTTCGTTGGTGAGTAACAAATTCCATGGTCGAGTATATTAAAGTCCCTTGTCGAGTATAAATAAAGTCCTTGGTCGAGTATATAGCAAGTCCCCTTGTCGAGTATAACAAAGAACCTCATCGAGTATAACAAAGGCTCTAATCGAGTATAATAAAGTCCCTGATCGAGTATAATAAAGTACTTGTTCGAATATAAGAATGTCCCTGGTTGAGTATAAAAGTCTCCTGATCGAGTATAATATATCCTTTGATCAAGTATAGAAAAGTCTCCGTCGAGTATAAAAGTCCCTGACTTATTATAACAAAGTCCTGGTCGAGTATAACAGTACCCATATTGAGTATAACAAAGTCCATTGTTTGAGCATAAATAAGTCGCTTGTTTTGTATAACAGAGTCCTAATCGAATATAATAAAGTTCTCTGGTCGATATAAAAAGTCCCTCTCGGTATATATATCAGTCCTTGGTCTGTATATCTAATTCTTTGGTCGAGTATAATAAAGTCCCCTGATCGAGTATAACAAAGTCCATTGGTCGAGTATAAAAGTCCCCTGTCGGTATAACAGTCCGCTGGTCGAGTATATAGAAAGTCCTTTGTCGAGTATAACAAAGTCTCCTGATCGAGTATAATAAAGTCCCTGATCGAGAATTACAAAGTCCCTAATGAGTATATAAATGTACCTTATCGAGTATAACAAAGTCCTCTCATCGAGTATAACAGCGCTATTGGTCGAGTATAAAAAGTC
>NW_024711248.1:5000-20967 GCF_018991925.1 Homarus americanus | reverse complement strand
CACGGTACACAAGGGGTTAGATCACGGTACACAAGGGGTTAGATCACGGTACACAAGGGGTTAGATCACGGTACACAAGGGGTTAGACCACGGTACACAAGGGGTTAGACCACGGTACACAAGGGGTTAGATCACGGTACACAAGGGGTTAGATCACGGTAAACAAGGGGTTAGACCACGGTACACAAGGGGTTAGACCACGGTACACAAGGGGTTAGACCACGGTACACAAGGGGTTAGATCACGGTACACAAGGGGTTAGACCACGGTACACAAGGGGTTAGACCACGGTACACAAGGGGTTTAGGGATGTATTTTCAGATATTAGGCAATTATCTTATATGGAAGAATTTGCTTAGTTATTAATGATTCTAATGTCAGTTGTTAAAACACCAAAATACATTAAAATAAAGAGATTATAATATTTCCTAATTTGTAAAAGAAATGTTAAAATTAGCGTTAAAAATGACCTAATATTGAGTGTTTGAAAGACCTTAGCTATATAAAAAGAAACACAGCACTTCAACAAAAAAAATAGAGGAAAAATATGTGTTGAGATCGAATAATGTTTATAATGTTTACCTAAAGTTTAATGTAAAAAATATAATGTTTAAGACCTTATCTGTTAATATTTATAAAATGGTAAAAAAAAATAACTTATTAAAGCTTACTTAAACTTTAAAATCTTTTGTCTAGCGTGAACAAATCTGACTTGGAAAACTGCAAAAATCTAAGACTGAACACGAGTACATTATTTAACAACAAAAGAATATTTATCTTACATATATAGTTTTTAAATAATGCTTTAAGAAATTTATAAAAAAAAATTTAGAGAACGATGAGTTGAGACCTTGGGCGTAAGAAAACACAGAAACAACATTGTAGATTCTGAAAAACACTCTGAAGGTCCCTGGGTTTTCTTTCGTGTACCGTAATAACATTGAGCGGTACTGTTTAGGGTACTTCAAAACCCTAGTAGTTGAAGCACATAAAATAGCGATATCAGCTACAGTATATTAACATTATTACGAACGATAACGGCAACAACATTACGCGTAAACTAATAACGAAATAGAATGCAACACAATGGCAGTGCAATAACAAAATTAATAAAACGTAGCACAATGTAACGCAAAAGTAGCAAAAGTAGCGCTAAAGTAGCACATCAATAACATAAAACTAACACACTCTCTAAAATTAACACGAGCACCATGATAGTTACAGAGAAATATAAAAGTAACGAACCAGTGACAACAAAAGCACTTAAGGTAACAGAGTATTAACCTAACAGTAACTCAACAATAAAGTGACAAACACAATTATGAGAAGAGTAACATCACAGTAACACACCTTTACAATACCAAACGTAAATAATAACAACCAAAATAACATTATAGAAAGAAGAAAAAGATTAACTCAACAATAACAAAAGACTACAAAAGCAACTCAAGTAATGCAAGATTAACACCAAAGTAACAAGTAGCAATGACAAAAGTAGCACATGATCAAAACACCAGCACTAGCTCTCACTAAGCTACCCCTACAGCCTTGTTCTTTCTGTACAGTAAACATTAACACGAAGAAGAAAATTACCTTAAACTGTAGGTGAGGAAAACCCACAAAGAGAGAGAGAGAGAGAGAGAGAGAGAGAGAGAGAGAGAGAATGAATAGAATGTTCAAATTGTTTCACTGCCTTCTAAGAAACTTGAGAAAAGTTGCCACTAGCCTCCAGAGGCCTTAATTGTCCCCAGGGTATGATTGGCTGGACCCAAAATTACCAGCTGGGATTTTCTGCTCACCGTTTTTCTTTGATTTTTATGTTAGCTTTTTTTTCTCTCTCTTTCTTTCTTTCGTTATTTTTATTGGTTCTCCTCGTTCTTTGTGTCAGGTAGAATCACTGAAGATGGAACTATCATCACTTTCAGTGTGTGTGTGTGTGTGTGTGTTTTATTTCTACATCACTCGAAAAGTCGTCATCAATTTTCACTCTTCTGTTTTCTCACGTTTTTCCTTGTATCAGAAAGACTTATAATCCTTTATTTACTCTTGTGTACTGTATACACTTCCTCCATCATCCCAAATTGAAACATGATCATTTTATTTGTGTTATTCCCACCGTCCTCTCCCTCCCCCCTCTTCTATGTTTTCCCTTCCATGTTTCGCTCAGTCAGATTAATCTTCGACATTCATTCTATTGTCTATTCCCTCCCTCACCAACAGGCTAAACAATACATTCTATCTTAAACATCTAAAAAAAATCATTCTACAATTACTTATTCATGCGCACTACGAGGAAATACAAAATATAAATTGTTTAAAAATACATCGCGAGCAACAACAAAAATACTCGCTTGGTGGTTTTTCTTGAAGGGTTTTGCCGCTAAGAAGATCACAACACTCGGTGGGAAAAGCTAATGGTCACCTTTTGAGAATCTTTTGTCATTTGGTGTGAGCCTTTAAGTTACGCCAGAAACATACAATTATTTTCACATCAGTTTCTAGTCTTTCTGATTCCATATGAATGTAACAGACTCTCACACATACTGACTGTCTGATAACTAAGAATATATATAACGATTTAAGTTAATAGTATCGACAATATTCACTGTTTTATATATGAGAAATTACATCCAGGCCACAGAAAATTCATGGAAATACAAGTTTAATTTCTATTGGTGGTGAAATGTAAACAAGGAGAGAGATGCTTATCTTAATAGTGTTACGAACCCCTCCACCCAGCACTACGAACCACGCCATCTATTGTCCTGATCTACCTACCCAGCACCACGAGCAACGCCATCTAGGGACGAGACACGAGTATGACTAGTCTTAGTTACCACTCCGAGGTTTCCCTTCTTCCTATCCTGGTTGTTGCGTCACCTCCTCAAAGTCTTCTTTGTCAGCTCCAATTCGAGGAGAGAGGACTTGGCTCTGGGAAGTGACCACAGGATCATCTATCCTCTAAACCTACGTTGGTGACTACTACCGTCTTTCAATACTCAGCCTTATATCCAGCCATCTCCGCTCCTCACTTAAGTACTTGTCTTTTGTAATGCTCCCCACGTCCATAGCTAAGATTGTTTTATATTTATATTAATATGTATATACTATTTAATGTTTTAAATTAGATTTGGTTGAGTAATTTATAAGCTGAATATTTTTGTTAAGGGATTTATGGTACTCTATTATATACAACGAAAACTCGCATCCTTTGTCTACCCTTTTATAGTCCGATTGTCTTTGTTTTTTTTATTGTTGTTACCTGTTGGGATCTGGGTAGATGTATAACTATATTCTAAATCCCCAACTCGTAACATACTATGGCAAGACTGTGTCAACTATCAGCAATGTGATCATAGAGAGGCTGACAGCTACTTACTACCGAGAATCTCCCGGTGTTGTTTTTAGTGATGACATCTTAAGTATCTTCTTTAGGCAACAAACACTGGCGGAAATCAACCTTCTTACCATTTTTTTCTCTATTTTTCTTCTGGTAACCTTGACCTTTTCACCAAAACCTAACCGAGACTTTCCTTTCATTGACCTATTTTGAACTGCTCACAAACTATCACGCGACTCGTCAGGCAGATAAATTAAACAGGACGTGACACAAACAAAAGGACAATACTTGCCTAGTGACCCCCAGAAGATAACAAAAGACTGTCAACTAAACACTCTTTACACGTGTTCCAACCTGCCGTCACCCTGGTAAGAGTACAGTACATGTTGCTGATTCTGACCCCGGTCATGATATGTAGGTGTTTGACATTATAGCAAAGTTAACACCTGAGACAAAAATTTATAAATCGTGTTTGAAAATGTGAATGGCATTACGTGATATTTTTGCATTTTAATAAGATTACTACCACGCATTACAAAAAAGGGAGCTTTAAGTCTTTGGTGTAAATAATTTTTAGTGTGTGTGTGTGTGTGTGTGTGTGTGTCTGCCTTTGTAGTTTTTTTTCTCTCTTTCTCTCCATTCTATTCTTTCATCATCCTCACTCTTGCCTTCTTCCTATTTTCTCTTTCTTTTCATATTTTCATTCTCCTTCTAATCTGTTCTTGTAACTATAATTTTCTATAATTTCAACATAATATATTTTCCTCCAGTCCAACCATCACCCTCATGCACTTCCATCACCACGAGTATTATTACCCAGTCACCTCTTAATATTAAATCAATGGACGGTGTTATATCAACCCTAATCCCCCCCCAAAAAAAAAATAATAAAAAAAATAAAATAAAAACTGCCGTACTGTAAAAACTTCCATTGAACTATAAAAAAATATTTAAAATTTAATACTTTCGAAATGGTTGTATCCCATATTATTAGTGTTTTTACGTTTTATTTATTTTAATTTATTTTGCTGCATCGACTGCAAACTCTCAGTGCTAAATTATTATTTCTTATGCTAAAATTTCCCACTGTGTTCATCCCTACATATAATATTTTATTGTACATGTCGCTTTCACTGTTTCATGTATAAAATAATACACTGTGTGGGATGCTGGCCATTATTGTATTTTTTTTTTACTATTCATTTTCGGAAAGTAGATATTCGATTTGGATTCCATGAAATTTCTGCTTAACCCCTTAAGTACAGTGACCGAGGCTTCTGGTCCGTGTATATCACTGTCTATACCACCTCCAGCCATAAAACCTCCTCGGCAGTGACTTACCCCTAGTGACTACAATGTCTTAACCTCTCGAATACAATGACTTTAACCCCTTGTGTACGTGGGTCTGTCTGTGTGGAGTAGAATCGTTTGGGGATAATCCCTTGAGTGTGAAGTTATTAACCCCGAGTACTATGAATTAACCCTTGAGGACGATGTCTTAACCCTTTCAGTACGAGGAGATTGTACCCAGAGTTTAGTCGCTGCCTGAGGGACGGACACGATAATAGTGATGATAATGATGGTGTGACGTTAAGAGTAATTAGCTTTAGTAGTGACGACTTTCTTCCTATGGTTTTTTTTACATCTTATTCTACATCACAAATACAAGTTATTATAATAATTCATCTCCATTATAATTATTGTTGTTACTTTTTTTTCATTTTTCAATTACTTATTTATTTTCTTCGTCATACTTTTTACTCTTATTCATTTTCTTTCTCCATCGTCATCAGTCTCGTCATTTTCCTTCATATTGACGACTGTATCGGCCTGACAAGTTTACAAGTGGAAAATCAATCATGACACATACAGAGCGGTTTCAATAATATTTGTAGTATTTATAGCACGGACTAAAAGGAATTTATTCTTATCAAATATGTATATCCACATACCATTCACAGTACACCTTTCATTTCAAAAATATTATTCAACAAAATATTAATACAAACTAAAATGATATATTAATATTATTATTATTAATATTATTATTAATATTATTATTATTATTATTATTGTTATTATTATTGTTATTATTATTATTATTATTAGTTATTATTATTATTATCATCATCAGAGAGGCTTCATAAAAATCTAAACTCGATATTATTTTGTTGTTTTGTTACGATAAATGGAAATTTGGCCCAGAGTCAGAAGAGCTTTGTCAATAACATGTTAAAACTCCAGTCAAAGTCATGGAAGCCCTGGAACTATTTTGCTAGATCTTTACTCGCAGCCTGTAAACTTTAACCAATACTTTGCTGACATTTTGCACAAAGTCAGGAGAGCAATGTCAGCACTCTACTTAAGCTTAAGCTCTAGAAATTAGCGTTGAGTTGTGAGAAGCAGCTCTTGAAGGCGCGGCAACTTCTTTCAAAGCGTCTCCAAGCCAAGACTTCAGAGACAACTCTGAGACTAACTCTCTTTTGTCCAGCCAACGAAAATTTGTATAAGTGCACAGCTGGCATTTTATGATCGTGAAGACTAGGAAGGACTTGTGGATCTTTATTTAGCTTTTCCTTTATAGTATTTCTTTCTGATGATCCTTGTTCTACTGCTGAACACGTCAATAATATCGTCCAGTATACCCAATGAAAGTGTTCTAAAACTTTCCCTTCGTCATAAAATTATTTAATTCTTACCTATGACAATGCTGTAATTAACTTGAAAAAGGTTTATACAGCTATACTATTAAACACCTGAGTCACTCATAGACACTGAGCAACTAGCTAGACAAATATAAGAGTTGACGTCAAAGGTGTTATTAAGTTATGCAAATCAAACCCTGCATAATAGATGAGCCAGCGTACAGAATACCCCAAATAAGAGTCAACTATTCTCGTTCACCTTTAATACATTCACCTTTAACTTTAGTTGCCATACGTTCATTCATTCCTCTCAACCCACTTCATGGTTCAGTGTTTCCACATTCTCTTCATCTATTTCCTCAATTTTTTTCCCTCAAACTCAACCCCGCAGTAAGATGTGATGAAACTGGAGATACCTAGAATTTCTACCCTAAGAATTAAATAAAGAAAAATAAATAAACAAATAAACAAATAAATAAGTAATCAGGGAAGCTTTAAATGTTAACAAGGCTCCAGGCCAAGGTAAGGTTCCTTCTCTTGTGCTTAGTCTAAAGTCTAAGAATAAAAACAAAAGGCTGTCAAGTTTCGCATCACAAAAAAAGGTCAGCACATATATCTATTAACACAGATCATTTACACTTCAGACCTAAGCACAAAAGAGCAACATGTTGAAATTGCAATGCATCCTTTGTGTATTGTGTAAACATTCAAAAATTAAGAAGAGTCGAGCTTGACTTAACGAGCGTGATGAATAGAACCAACTAGGCTTCCCGCATAATCTAGCTCACACAAAGAACGCCAGGACTAATTTGGCTAATTTTCTTCCCTTTCTTTTTTTATTAGGTATTTATTTTTACTGTGTCCACCTGCCTGTCTTAGTATCTTGTGCATTTATATTCATTATTTATTTTGTACTGTCTTACCTCCTCATTTTATGTTCGTAAGGTTCGCTACTTCAGATTCTTTATCCCTATTACTGTTTTTTAAATTTCTCTTTTCTAATCTCTCTCTCTCTCTCTCTCTCTCTTGTAAAGGTAATCCTGCATCAATGATTCAACACAACCTTCAGCGTCAAGTAACACAGGAAACGAGAGACCAACACCAAGCGATGACCGCAAGAAAGAATAATAAAATGATCTTCCTGGTGTTTACTCTTCTCACATCACCAGACTTTATCCCGGTTCGCTTAAATCATGTGGCACTTCTTGCCAATCGTCTTGAACCTTTGTTTGATAGAAGCATGAAAGACGAGATCAAAGAAAAGTTCAGTACTTTAGATGAAAGCAAACTTCAACAACATGGAGTGTCTTAAAACTTGTGTAGTTCAGTTATACATCCCCAGTATCTTAAAGCCGCTGAATTCCTTGCGCTCGTAAATATCTAAACGTGGCTCAGAATGTCATAGAAGTGCCACATCTCCTCACCTCTACAGTCTACAACACTATATTTTCCCAAGAGGTCCAGTTGTCGAGTAGAGCCAAACAATCTTCCACAGGCTAAAGACGATGATATAACCGAGACGTGGTGGATTCTGGTATGTCGTATGTAGGGATTCCCACTAGCAAAATAAAAGGTTTAAAGGAAGTAATCTGCAATCCACAACACAAGGATGCACAGACTTCTATTTGGAATCTTTTCCTATGAGCTTTCCTCAACAGTGAAATTTTTAAGGTGCAGAACTACGAGTACTTTTTTCATCATACATCGGACGACCTACCGTGTGCGAGGCAGTGTGAAGGACCACCAGAGAGGATGTCAGGGTGATTAGCACCTACCTGGAGTAACAAGTGGCAAATTTAGTGAAGGTCAGCGTCAAGTGACTCTTGGGGGCGAGTGAGCTGAATAAATTAAATCACAGATAACCCTTGAGGCTAAGAATGAGACTTAATGTTTCGCATATCACTGTGTTACTACATCTGACTCTTTGTCCCTTCTAACTGTCTCTAACTCTCAATTTATGTATTTCTGGTGTTGAATAGTTTTCTTCTGTTTTATAATTCAATGTCAACCTTACTCTTGTACATTCGTTATATTCAATTTGAGTAAAATTTAGTATTGATATTTTATTATAATGGTTTACGTCCTTACGGTTCGACAGAAATACAGAAAAATGAAAATTAAACAAAATATATTTAGCTCTCTATATCCCTCTTCCAGCCAATTCACCATTAAGTTTAGTTCATTTTTCTATTAACTGTATACAAATTTGAGTTTAAGGAAAGAAAGGAAACTCGGTCGGACGTTCTCACTGACGGATTGAACAAGTCTTTGTGTATTCATTAATAGATTCACTGAGAGGGAAATATTTTCTCCGGGATGGTTCTCAAAAAAAAATCATGGTTAATAGCTAATAGTCGACCACATGACCTTTATGACCGTGACCTGGGGATATGACTGACCTTAACCAACTCTCTCCCCTCCTGATGCCTCGACCCTTCAATACGGCAATATATAAAGTTATCAAATTCCCCCCAACTTGTCCGCCACTCTTCCTGTGCTCCTGTAGATGTATAATGGCGTCTTAACGAGGCCGCCTCCATTCCGCCAGCACACTCAAGCTCGTGCCATAAAACAACGCCTGAACGAGCTTTCAACAACGCCTGGCTTTTCCCTCAACCTCCAAAATGAAACGGTAATGGAAGCTACCTTAAGAGCAAGGAGCTTTCAACCTGCCTTCAACCACCACTGGCACCATTGTTAAGGTGTACAAGCGTGTGCTCTCTCTCTCTCTCTCTCTCTCTCTCTCTCTCTCTCCCTCTGGACGCTGGTGCAAGTCAGGGCTCCGAGGAACTACTGTACCTGAGTAATAACGATGAATTGTTTGTTACCTGTCTGTTATTAAGCTATACTATGTCTATTTCAGGAGTCAATCTGTGGCACAATTATCGCATGGCTTTGTACTAGAGTTTCAGGACTCCTTCACTTTGAAGTCACTATCAGGAATCCTTCACTATGACGCAACAGTATCAGGACTCCTCCACCTTGACGTCACTGTATGAGGACTCCTCCACTATGACGTCGCTGTGTCAGGACCCCTCCACCTTGACGTCACTGTATGAGGACTCCTCCACTATGACGTCACTGTATCAGGACTCCTCCACTATGACGCCACTGTATGAGGACTCCTCCACTATGACGTCACTGTATCAGGACTCCTCCACCTTGACGTCACTGTATGAGGACTCCTCCACTATGACGTCGCTGTGTCAGGACCCCTCCACCTTGACGTCACTGTATGAGGACTCCTCCACTATGACGTCACTGTATCAGGACTCCTCCACTATGACGCCACTGTATGAGGACTCCTCCACTATGACGTCACTGTATCAGGACTCCTCCACCTTGACGTCACTGTATGAGGACTCCTCCACTATGACGTCGCTGTGTCAGGACCCCTCCACCTTGACGTCACTGTATGAGGACTCCTCCACTATGACGTCACTGTATCAGGACTCCTCCACTATGACGCCACTGTATCAGGACTCCTCCACTATGACGCCACTGTATCAGGACTCCTCCACTATGACGCCACTGTATCAGGACTCCATCAGTGGCCAATCACAGTCTAAAGCAGTTACCCCAATTAGTCTAACTCAACAAACTCCTGGCTTAACTTCCGGGTTGTTCCTCTCTCCTACGGGCTTCGTGTTGTTGTTCCCGTCACTATTCATTACTTACACTGTGGAAATCTACTTCTCCTGGCTAGCTGTTCACCTGTCATATAAAGTTGGTAAGTTATTTCACCAACTAATATGATACCGAAAAGTGCATTGCCATCCTGCATAGATTAGGAGAGAGGGAAGAGAAAGAAAGGCACAGGGAAGACGGAAATGAGAGACAGAGGGAGAAGGAAAAGGGAAAAAAGAGAGATAGGGAGAGAGAGAGAGAGAGAGAAACCAGACGAAAGCGTACATCAAAAATGTCTCGCCAACACCATGATCACTGGATGTCATTTGCTCATACAAGTTTGAGACGCTTGTAGCCATTCCATCCGGCCCGAAACCTTTCAATTCCTACCACAATATGTTTGATCTCTCAATGTTGCTCCATCAACCGGCTTGCTCCGCCGTTTACCGGAATCATTTTGTTCACTGTCAATAATTGTGCCCTTCACTGTAGAAATTTTCCGGTCACTGTGAGGGGAATTTACCGAGAAAACAACAACTGAATAACAGAATGGCCGACTGTACATTCCGACTTTCACCACAAACTGCAAATTTTATCGCTCACTGGAAACGTCAACCTTCACATGTATTTTTCGTTCGCGTGAAAGCTAAACGGCTGTCGAATGTACAGGTCAACAATACTGTCCTCTGGGGGTCAAGCTATTCACGGCTGCTAGTGGTGCTATCCGTGGTTGATCAGTCCGACACCAAAAACCATGCTGTATCCTTGTCTCGTGTTGTTTATCGTCAACAAACTGTGTCCTTCAGTCTATTTATTAAAAGTGAAGCGTCTCTTTCTTTTATTTATGTTTCTGTCCATCCGGCTGTGAATCAGTTTATCATTTTATCTCTTTCTCGTTGTCTGCCTGTCTCTCTCTCTCTCGCTCTCTCTCTCTTGCTGTCCGTCCATCTCTGCCTGTCTGTCTGATTTGTCTCTCTTTTACTCTCCACCCGTTTCTATTTCTACCTTTTTCTCTGTCTGTCTGTCTATGTCTGTCTGTCCTCTTTCTCCCTCCCTACTCCGCTTGTTAGCCACCATCGTCGAGTCCAGTGGACAAAGCGTTTCAGGGACTTCATCTTGTGTATGCAGCATCAGGCAACGTCCAGCACTACAAGGTCTAAGCTGGCCATTGAGACGAGCAGCCAGGAAGACCCAATATTCTGGACCGAGATGTGACTGGTAGGAAGGCCAACATTCTGGTCCAAGAGCGTACGGGGTAACTAGTCTCTGGAGGTCCATGGTGTTTGAACCAGACAAGAAAGATGTCACGCAGAGCCTCAGACCGACATTTCCATAAGCTAAAATTATTGAACAGCATATTAACGCCTGATAGAATTTTTTTCTACGGTATGGCTGAACATGATGGTGATAGAAGCAAGAGGAATGTGGAGTGTTAGACATTTTGACTTCTTTTTGGGAGTAGTTTTTCTTCCGTTTTATTTTTAGTTTCTCATTGACACGATGTGATATACCCGACATAGTGAGGTAAGATGGATGTGAGACAAAGGTTGACTGGGGGGAGGGACAGGACTCTCGTTGCGTTTTGGTCTAAGATGTGCTGATAGGGCGACTGATAATTTGGTCTGTCATGCGTTGGCCAATATCCCAGTTTGAGATGTGAGAACTGGTTGGTCATTCCGTAGACTGACATATGTCGGCAGGAGAACCAACGACTTAAGATGTGTGTCAACTGATCAGAGATATGGAAGGTGGTTGGCTTTATTCTGTTCCGGGTATTTTGGTGGGTGCAGCTTCCGTAATGTGTGTTTAGTGTAGATGTGTTACTCTGTCTTGTCATCGTTTATATGAGATTGGCAACAAAATCCTTATAGCAAGTTGGCCAGTTCTTATTGTGTAAAGTGAGAGATGTGTTAGTTGGAGAGTGCTAATTCATTAATCTGTGATGTGTTGGACCGGTGACATAAACTTGTCTTTGATGTTCATTTAAGACCATCAAGAGCTGCTTTGTGATGTGCAGCTTAAGGCTTCAAGTGCAAATTCAACGAGATTCTCTAAAGTGAGATGTGTAGGTAACTGAGCACACCATATTCTTAACCGAGATCTGCAAGAGAGATTCACAGTTTATCCGGAGATGCGCCTCAGTATCTGCTAAAGCCTACTGAAGTTCGAGATGTGTAGTTGGGAGTTAAGTGAAGGTCAAAGATGTGCAAATATCGCCATGACCCTTTCACATATACAAGGTCAAGACACCTACGAGACTTCAGAGGTAAACTCCCCAAGGTCTCGTCCATTCTCCCGTGGAAGCGTTATGAAAATTCCTCCAGGGATTCGGTATGTAGAATATATGTACAACATAATAAACACCCGCTTGAGAATGTAAACATGACAAAATTCGTCTGGGAAATATATTTCTGTAAGTGTAAACAGGCTGCCATGGACAGGAAAATGGGAAATAATAATAATAATAATAATAATGTCTAGGATTCTATTATTCCATCTGGTCGTCCGTGTATAAGTAACTCTCTGACCCGACCCTCGCTACACTCGACATGTAAAATGATGGTCCTCCCAATATGGTTCTAAGGCGGATGAAATTAAGGAGGCGCATTAAGAAACGTAACAAGTACATCATATGCCCGCCAACAATGATCAAAGAGGGAGACTCCAGAGATTTGCCAGTCATCATAAACTCTAGTAGGTGGATTATATATAACTATCTGTGCTTGTGGAGTCGATGAATTTCAGAATGAACATTACGACTCATGTTGTCTCGATAGGGTCGTTAAAATCTTTCGTTCCCGTTTGGTCAGTAATATCACTTAACACTGACGTTTATTTTCCCGTTTTCTGTCTCGAGAAAGTCCAGGCACGTCACTGTCACTTGATTCACTCAATAATGTCTAAAATAACCGTAATAAACACTGGGACAATGTAGTACATCCAAAAGTAAACAATGGAGCACCACACAAAACAAAAAGGAGCCTCACGAGTGAATGAAATATCCTGACTGGCTCGGCTAGGCAAAGTTTAGTTCCGCTAATTTATTGATAAAAATATTCATAAACTTAAGGAAGAATATTACATTGTTCAAATAAAATTTATAAACATTAAAACACAATTTCAAGTGACAAGAACTCAATCAGTTCAGTTCAATCGCAATTACATTTACAGTTTTATCATTTATTCATTTACGTAACACCTACAGAGTTTCTAGGCATATATTACCACGTACGCAAAACAGTCTGAGGACAAAAACAAAAGAACTTACAAATTACAGAACTGAATTAAGCCGGTAATAACTTTTTTCTCTCCTAGGCGACTTAAACGGCAACAATATAACCATCTCCCAATTACTCTCCCCGTTGCCGTTCTTATAATATCTCCCTTAATTCTCCCCACCTCTCCTCCCTTGTCCTCTTCCTATACACCCTCCCTCCCCCAGAATTAAGCCTCCACCCCTCCCCCCCCCTTCTGCCCACCCATCGGGATGTTTACGCGGGGCGACACAGCAACTTGATGGCGACATTCCCCAGGGAGACAGCACACGGGAGGTCCCGGCCAGACCAGTAATGACTACATTTGTCTCTCTCTCAGCCATCACTGTTCATGACTACCCCGCTCTCACACGGGGCCAAATGCAATGGGAATTGTGCCTCCCAAAATTATGTAGATTTTCTTCCTCTTTCACTTGCCTCCAGAGAAAAAAATAATTGCAAATACAGTTGGGATAAAAATGTAAATGACTGGGGTATATATTAGGCAAGAAAAATTAGTCGTTGTTAAGGATAAAAAAAAATATTGTGAGTTGTTAGTGAATGAACCTTCAGTTTCACGTAAACATAACAAGAACAAAAGAAATTTACTGTTGGCATAAAATTAACCAACAAAAAGAAGAAACAATAATGTCAACATGAAGACCGCAAACAAGAAATTGGTGGGCCTATTTATTTTTGGTTCACAAAAAAATATAAAGATGAAAATATAAATATTGTAAATTTACATCTTTAGTGTTGTCTGGTTTAATTAACTATAATTTTGTTGCAATAACCTCCCAAAATATTCTGAAGCGTTGATCTTTGACAACAAATGGCCATGTGGTGGACGGATCCATTAGTCGTGTTAAACTGAGAAAGTCATAAGAGGAAATATATACAGATGAACTTGGTCCTTATTTAGTGACTAACATTATAAATAAATAAAGCACAATTGATATGACTAAAATGATCCAAGTACAGCCATGAATATTCAACTTGAACCAACACAATTTGCATACCTGCCGTGCCATAATGTCTACTGAACGCCAGAGTTGGAGTCATAGTAAAGACACAAGTCTTCACTATACTATCTCACCATGAGGCGCTCCTGCAGCGCTGCCAGTGGATAAAGTTATTTGGTAATCCACGACTTCTTGTCACTGAAGGAATGACGTCTCGTGGTTTCATAACTAAGACGTTGATTCTATCTTTATATTTGTTAAATGTTACAAAATACAGCCAACATTATGTAGCGAGAGCGATTTAATAAAGATATTAAAACGGAAAAGCTGTAAAGAACACACACCTCCCACTGCACTAGCTGAGTAAACCATCTCCTAAGAACTTGTCCCTAAGAAGATTAACACACAGTTCCCTCCCGCAGTTTAGGACCACGGAAGCCCCCAATAGCCTCGAGAGGTTTCTATAAGAATGATCATCAAACACAATCAATAAAAAGTACTTTCCCTCACATCCCTACAAGCAAAATCAAAACCCAAAAGTGAAAATATTCATAAGAATACTCGGCCTCTTACTGTGCCACACAAACAATGTTCCATAGATCCTAAACACTCATGACCTTAGCTCACTATACAAATGAGTGACCAATAATATAATATAAAAAGAATAAGGTACTTCATATAAATTTATTACCTACGAGATCTAAAGCAGAGAGACAAGCGATACATTTCAGGAGAGTAAAGTCCACTTGAAACATTAATAAAATCTGCAGACATTTAGCAAAAAAAAAAAAAAATTTTAATGTCTCTCGTGGGAGGAGAAAATCTCTTAAAGTATATTGTGTCCATCTTTTTT
This sequence comes from Homarus americanus, assembly GCF_018991925.1. Lineage (NCBI taxonomy): Eukaryota > Metazoa > Arthropoda > Malacostraca > Decapoda > Nephropidae > Homarus > Homarus americanus. Next base: position 6,286 of record NW_024711248.1, on the reverse strand, counting down.
TATACTAGCAGGTACGAAAATTTTAGATCTTTTTTAGTAACTTCTCCCAGGTGAGCAGTAACAAGAGAGAGAGAGAGAGAGAGAGAGAGAGAGAGAGAGAGACGTTATATATTTAGGTGTAATGAAGAGAATGTTATTGGTAAACAAGATCAGTGGCTACCGGTCCTCCTCATGGGCAAAGACTATACGCGCGACTTCCACTCAATAGACAGACAGACAGACAGACAGATAGACAGGGACCACAAATGCGAGAGTTAATCCCCAATTCATCATATTCTACACGCAATGCGACATAATTATCAGTTTTCCCCCAATGTTTTCTACTTCACTAAATACGTTTCATGGTCAACATTTTACTATCGTGATTTTTATTTATTGCTTCTGGAGTGTAAGAATGGTTTCATTGGTGATATCTGCAACACATAGAACCGACAAGTTCATTCAGAATCCAGTTACATGTTTTGGGATGCAGTTACTTGGGAATTTTCTGCTCGTGTATTATTAAGAGATTAATTCAAGTCTTATCTCTGTCATTATATCTAGTCTCCTGAACTTAATGGTTGGGTTAACATTTTGTAATTAATGATACCGCTGTCAGGCCACAACGCCAAGATAAAACGTATAGTACATGGTGGATGAGGTGTGTGTGTGTGTGTGTGTGGCGGTGGTGGCGTTAGTGGCGGCGGTGGTGACGTTAGTGGCGGCGGTGGTGGCGTTAGTGGCGGCGGTGGTGGCGTTAGTGGCGGCGGTGGTGGCGTTAGTGGCGGCGGTGGTGGCGTTAATGGCGGCGGTGGTGGCGTTAGTAGCAGCAGTGGTGATGACTAAATGGCGGCAGTGGTGGCGTTAGTGGCGGCAGTGGTAGCGTTGGCAGCTTCAGGCAGCAGTGGTAGCGTTAGTGGCGGCGGTGGTGGCGTTAAATGGCAGCGGTGTAAGGTGGCGTTAGTAGCGGCAGTGGTGGCGTTAGTGGCGGCGGTGGTGACGTTAGTGGCGGCAGTGATGACGTTAGTGGCGGCGGTGGTGACGTTAATTGGCGGCGGTGGTGACGTTAGTGGCAGCAGTGGTATGTCGTGGCGGTGGTGGCGTTAAGTGGCGACGGTGGTGACGTTAGTGGCGTGATGGTGACGTTAGCGAGTGGCGGCGGTGGTGGCGTTGAAGTGGCGGTGGTGGCGTTAGTGGCGGCGGTGGTGGCGATAGTGGCGACGGTGGTGGCGTTGAGTGGCGGCGGTGGTGGCGTTAGTGGCGGCGGTGGTGGCGTTGGTATGGCGGCGGTGGGCGTTAGTGGCGGC
>NW_024711247.1:0-89958 GCF_018991925.1 Homarus americanus | reverse complement strand
TATTACGTATTGCTGATGCCGCCAGAACACAGTCTGTCGTGCACGTCGTTTGCGGCATTCCAGGCCCACAGTGACTGTCGTGGAAGGCGCGAGCCAAGACGCAGGGACGTGAGGCAGCAGGGACATTCACAGTGCCCGTACAGAACAAGTCTCCGTCGCAGCATAATTCATCGCGGAGTTTCCAACATGGAGCAGGGTGTTGTGAAGGTCGTAGCGCTTGGTTAGAATCCATTCCTCACACACTCGACGGGACGTAGAAGGGTCATCTCGGCCGCTGTTCGAAGGTCCACTTGTCATCATCTGGTGACAGGTCCGAACGAAGGGATTGACGGCGTGTAGAGTGACCACAGTCCTGACGGAAAGAGCGAGGCTCGGCGTTAAGCACATGGTCTTCTGGAGTAGGGCGGCCGCACGATGCAGACTTAACAGCACGCCACACTGCTGTGAAGACGTACGCCGAGAGCTTCTCAGCAGACGCTGGAGGCGAGGGTTCTCAACGGCGTCCAGCGTAGGGTTGAGGATCGGAAATAAGGCATGTTTGTCACTAGGCAGGGCTCATATGAGAGGTAAAACCTGCACTTGACATCGGGCTCAAACCACAGCCAACAGCTCCAACTCAATAGTGGCGTAGCGCGTCTCGGTGTCAGAGAGGAAAACGTGTCACACTGGACGAGTACAGGAACTGCCCTCTCCACCATGATCCTGCATTAGGGCGTATCCCAGCCGCATTGCCGTGAGGCATCTGTCTGCAGAACCGTCGGCAAGGCTAACAAACGTGACAGGTCGACTAGACAGGGCCTGTTTCACCTATGGAAGGCCTGTCGTGGTCGGGGGTCCACAGGAATGTCCTCTGGGCCCAATAGGGGCGGCGGCTGGGCAGCTGCGAGATGGGTTCTGGCAAAAACTTCTGCTAACTGGAAGACGAGACCAATGAAGGACCTCAAGTCGGTGAGGTTAGCAGGGGTGGGAAAATCCATGATGGCGTGGACCTTTCTCCGGGTCAGCTGCAATACCATTCCCTGAGAGGGTGTACCCACAAAAGTCCACCGAAGAGCTGGTTGAGAATAAACTTACGTAAGCCTGGCACCTGTTGAGTACCGTATTACGGCAGAGATCCATGTACTTAATCGTACACGCAGTATGTCGTCGACCACTTTCGGCGCAGTTTGCCAGAGCATTGTAGAGCCATAATACCTCGAAGGCAGAAAGCGTTCCTGTGAAAAGTGAACTTGGGGCTTAGCCGGCAATAACCGTAACGTCCATGCGTGATGAAAGTTGTAAGTCGTCGGCCTTTCGGCAAGCTCCATCTGCTGTATCCACAGGGCGTCCATCGTGAAGAAGTACGCTCGGGTTCACACTGCGTATAGCTGCAAAGGGCGTGGAGAAGGGTGCGCAGGACACCTTGGGTTTTGCGATGACTACTATAGGGTGACACCATGGAGACGGGTCATCACCGGCTGGTGCAATAATTTCTTGGGCGACCATGGAGTCCAGCCCAGGGTTGCCAACTCGGATTTTCAAATGTTAGGCTACCCAGCTAAATGTCGCTAAATCTTTCCATGGAAAGTCGCTAGCTATCTTCAGTATTTGATGCAAATAATATTTTCATAATGCCGACTATACGGACGGAGTATAAATAAAATGCATTATAAAAATAAAATATTATTTTTTTAAAGTTAATGTGCATTACTTACCTATTATTCAATAGTAATTCGCATCCCAGTCCTCGTAGTGAACAACTGTAGAGCTGGAAGCATGAAGTGCTTGGTTCAGGTTCTCTTGTAACTGTATGCCTCCACAGTCCCTATCTTTCTAAAATATCACTAGGAAGTATATAACTTGCACAACAGGTGTGTTCTGTCTTTTTACCCATACTTTGAAGGTAAGAATTGCCTTTAATGCTGATAGTTTCATTCTTGTTGCAATTTTGATTTCACAAAGTTCATTAATAAATGCGCTTCACATCTGCTTTGAAATGCGGAAGCATAAGGGCAGCGAGTGCAATTTCAGCCAGATCATGGTAGTGATTAAAGTCAGTATCTTCGTTATTTTCATTTAGTGTTAGATGCTGTTCAGGCCAGATGCAGCGCCTACGCAGGCGGGTGCTGGTCTTTCAGGTTATGTCAAAATTGCGGCTATTCAAGCTTAATAGCCAAGACATATACCTCAGAAGACGCAGCTCACGAATGTTAATACCAGCGTTGGACGAAGTTGTTTATGAGTCCAACCTGTTCAAATGTTGTCTCAACCTTATATATTATGGCGCTCGAAATTAGTGAAAACTGAGTTTCATGACAGTTCAGCACCAGAAATGCTAGATCTCAGATTTAGCACAAGTGCCGCAACGTTTCTGTACGTCGCTAGAAAACAAAAGCTTCCAGATCCAGCCACAAAGTCGCCAAGTTGGCACTGTCGCCGCCTTCTGTGCATGCCGCGCAGCATCAATTAATGCTGTTACCTGCTATCGTTTATGAGGACGAAAGCGTTATTTATTCTTGTTAAAGACGTGTGGAGATCGATGCCTTCCTCTTTCAGGTGCCATCTTCAAGTACTCAACCACAGTTCACCTGTCTCTTTTTAAACAACTGGCAGCACGAAACCAGCTGACACTCACTGCAACACGTCTGCTGCCCCACAACCTTCCAGACCTTCACACGATCTACGGCTGTCCCACCCGACTCTCAAACCTGCACCGCCTGCTGTCGTTCAGCCCTCCAGCTCTCATTTTGAGATGCGACAGAACCTGCCATGAACTGCCTGCACTGCCGCCTGACTTCCGCAGAACACACATTAAACTCTCCTGTCAGTCGTTGCCCTTCTGACGATGTTTTACCTGGAACTTTACACACACACACATTGACTTTAAAAAAGTGATAGACAGAAGGGTCTGGCGAACTGTCCAGCAAATAGGTGGTGACGTGAACAAATAAAGGATGACAGAGCCATGCACAGTGCTGCACTCCACATATTTTCTTATGTTCTTATACCAGATATATATATATATATGCATATATATATATATATAAAGTTGATAACCACAAGGAAAGTTGTTACGAAGTTCCTGCCTGTAATTCACATTTTCAGGGTGGTACAGACTAAGGAGAAGTACAAAACCGGGCATATGAGTGAGGGTGAGAGATCAAGTCCACAGTGGAAAGGTATAGTAATGACCCTAATAATCTTCACAAAGCACCGCAGAGGGTAAGCTGTATATATATATATATACCCTGCTCTTGTACTTCTCCTTAGTCTGTACTCACCCCCTTGAAGATGTGAATTACAATGAAAGCGCTAGAACTCGTGTTTCTTTTTCTCAGGTTAAAGTATATATATATATATATATATATATATATATATATATATATATATATATATATATATATATATATATATATATATATATATATATATGCATACATATATATATACATATATATATATATATATATATACATATATATATATATATATATATATATATATATATATATATATAATGGCCTGTTTCATTCTGACGGGGTTTGCCTTGAGTCCAAGAACACCCCAGTTTCAGACTGAATGAGACACACCATCAATGGCACTGCCATCTTTCCACTGAACTGTGTCACAGCCTGGGAATTGAACTGCAATGTTCACAAGTTTCAGTCCACAGCCATCATGAAACAGGCCTTGCTTTCACCAAGCACTGGTATCATCTCACGAACAAAGCTCCTGCCTGGGCCTCTGGTCCTGGGTTCTGTGAATATGGGCCAGAGACAGCGAGTTCACCATGGCCTGGTTCCACCTCAAAATCCACACTGTCCACTGCACCTCTCAGACTCTGGAGTCCACGGTCAGCCTGGCATGGTCAGCAAAGTGGTCTCCACCAACCACGTCGCCTTCAGTCAAGGACTGACCTCACTGTGCCGTTTTGTCACGTCTGGGTCCCAGACCGCATTGCTTGGTGACGGGCTGGATAACCTGGTGACTGCTGTATCGATCGACGTCAGCACTTTCAAAATGTCATCATCAGTTCAGTAGTCTGCATTGTTAACTACAGCCTGTGATCACACGCACACTCATCTCACATCAAACTTTCCTGCTCAAGCTTCCTGTCACAGTCACAGTATCGCTTGATTCAGCCAGGTTATCAGCATATATATATATATATATATATATATATATATATATATATATATATGCTGATAACCACAAGAAAACACGAAGTTCCCAAGCGCTTTCGTGCAATTCACATCTTCAGGGGTGAGTACAGACAAAGGAGTAATACTTGACAAGGCTACAGTAGAGGAGAGTGAGATCAAGTCCCTAGGGGACAGCAGTTGTCCACAATGTTCTGGTCATAAGGCAGTGACTAATCTTCTAATGAGAGATAATAAACATTGCATTGAATGGGATAATGCCTCCTCAATATTACCTTGTAATTCAATTGTCAGTAGGAACATTATTGAATCCAGTATCATCAAACATACCGAATCTGTCAACATGAATTTGAGTAATGGTATGTACAAACTGGATAATTTTGTGATTAAGAAGATTTGTAACCAGGTGAGAAGGTTGTGTCATCCTACCCTATGACCTGATTACCGACAGCTGCTGTGCTTAGAGATGGCATGGTCAATATTTTTTTTTTTTGATTGAGAAGATTAGTAAGGGTTGGGTCACTGCCTTATGACCGAAACATAAGTAAGCCAAACTGAAACACTCATGCCTTGTGGCGTGTTAAGACAAGGCCTCCAAGCAAAGCCCTCAGACAGGAGGTGGAAGCATTTTGAACTAGGCCTATAGAAAGTTTGATGTACTTTATCGAATTAATGTAGACACGATGTATGAAGTAAAGGGACAATTATAAAATTTAAAGTTATTTTGGATAGATTCCCAGTACAAAATATGTTACGTGTATCTCAAGTAAACTAATAAAAATACGAGATTAGATGACGTCACGGGGGGGGGGGGACAGCCGAGAACCCTGAGGTATCCAGGCCTTGTCTGTTAACCGGGCCTCATTAAGTTCATGGTCACTAACCCAGACGGACGTCTAAATACGTGCTTCGCGAGAAAGCGTCCACGTGGCCTCATCCTTGTTGCAAGTAAGTCCTTATTTGATCACAGACAGTGTTTAGTTACGGTGGAGAAGAATTTAATAGTAGTTAACAAAGTACTCTTTTTGCAGGGTCACGAGACCCCACTTGGTTGGTGGTGACGGCGGTTTGGAAGATATAGCTGGCGAGCAGACAGGTGTCCCTATTTACCAAACTACCGTGACTGACCTCAGAGCTTGGATATGGTCAATCTGGTTCATTGAATCTCCCTACCTTGGTTCATAAAACACCACAGGAACCACCCACACATCTCCTCAGTCAGTCAGTGAAAAATCCTACTAACGGGTATTAGAACCCCTCCCTCAGCTGGGCAGGGTTCACCTGGTTGTACTCTAAGCAGTCCTAACTAAGCTGGGCCGACGGTTACTCTCTTCCTACCCATAAGTACTGGGACTAAGCCAACTGAGTGCAGACTGAGAGAATGAAGGGTCACACGCTGGGACCTGGAATTCTAGTGGCTACGTAGAGACATTCATCTCCCCCAGTATTGGGTGTATGTGGCTCAAATAGCCAAGTCCAGGTGTGAGATCAACAGGTGGGAAGTAGGAGTTCCTCTTCAAGAATTGGTTGATGGTGTATCACTTTAAAGTACGGGTGTATTCTAAACTTATTTGTGAAGCATGTTACGGGTGTTGGTGGAGAAATGCACTCATGACTCCTGAACCTAGAAAGAGTAATAAAAATACAGCGGATCACCCGCCTGCCTGACAGGTCATGAGTGATTTCCTCTGTTTCTTGTTAATGCCTGCCACTTGGCAGGTCAGTAGTTACAAACTTCGGGTTCTGTGTAGTTAGGACAGTTAAGATTATAGTATTTTGTGGGTCATTCTAACCAGGTTATGGGTGATCCATGTTCTTGTGTAGTATGACTAAATCAGGATTTCTTTTCCTCAGGGATTACTATAATTTTGTCGGATGCACCTAAGGCATTTTCATCGGTGCAAGAAAATATGTCACTTGGCCTAAGCTAGCGCCTTTGGAGAGATGCGAGGCTGGCTGGTCCTCAGTCACGTGAAAGCGACCGGACCTACAGGACATCCATGCCCGTCCGTCCACAAAAATAGTCACGTGGTCTAGTCACCTGTGCTGCGCTATTGCAGTATAACAAGTAAGTCTCATTCGATCTCAGATAGGGGTTAGATGGGGCAGTGATAAAGTTATTAAGAGCTAACAGTGAGTCAATTTCAGGGTTTCCGTCAGAACCCACTTGACTGAGAGAGATTGACTGTCGTTTGAGACTGCCATTGATGATTGAGGATTGGCGATTGACGCCGTTGGAACGATCAGCGTAGGCGTCACTGGTTAGCGGGGTAGCAAAGGATCTCTTGAGTAGACGAGTGTTCCAGACAACTAAAACGACACGGGACCAGCATCAGCATTGGGTGATCAGTTCTTACCACGTGGGTGCACAACACCACGTGCCCTCGGTCAGCTAGAAGTACTACCTACTGGCCATGGTCACCTGAGGGCGTTCTCTCTTCCTGACCATGGACTCACTAAGAGTACACTAAGGCAATCTGAGTAAATAAATGGTCACACACTGAGACCAGGAGTCTAGGGGATACCTAGAGGAACATTTTATCTCCCTTATTACGGGTGTATGTTGAGTTGGGTGGAGCATGGTTCACGGGTATTGGTGGACCCAGTAACATCTCAATAATAGTGACAATATTTTTGTGTGTAGTTAATACCATTTTCCAGTTACTGATATTATCTTGACGTGTGTAGTAATAGTTCCGAAATGATTTTGATAGTATTGTTTTTTGAATGTTTGTGTCACTAAGTGGAACCAGAGTGATACTGTGATTTAATTCCTTTAATGCATCTAATTTTTCTTTATAATTCCGATCTCAGGTATAACCTTTGTTCCCCAGAGTAGTGGTTAAGTTAGGTTAGGAAATGTGCATCTGTTGGGGTGATATAATTTTGTTGAGTGCCCTTAAGGACTATTCATTGTAGAGTTATTAATTTCTTGTTTTTTTAATACCATTTTCTCAGTGCTGAATATTATTTTGTTGAAAGCCCTTAAGGCCTGTTTCATGTGTGCAAGCAACATTTCTTAATAGTTTAAACTTATTGTTCTCTAATGAGGCATTGCCTGAGGTTCTAATAATTTCAACATCAGGTATAACTTTTATTCCCCAGAGTAGTATTTTAAGTTCAGGTTAAGAGGTGCGCATATTGGTGTACCATTATTTGATTGTGTTTGTAGTGTTGGAGGGAATATAAGTGTAAATTTTACAGTGTGTCTCATTCATCCCAGTCACAGACGCTATCCTTCCACGGGTCATGGACAATTCATTTTGTTTAGTAAATTTAAGTGTTCTTGTGCTGGTTCAGGATTTCTCTCAAAGGGGCGCTTCCACTGCAATTACCATCTAATGATCTTTAATAAACCCCAAGTCAAGTGAGAAATTAAACTCCAGTAATTCCGACCGGTTACATATATATATATATATATATATATATATATATATATATATATATATATATATATATATATATATATATATATATATATATATATATATATATATATATATATATATATATATATATATATATATATATATATATATATATATATATATATATATATATATATATATATATATATGCTGATAACCACAAGGAAAAAGAAAACACGAAGTTCCCAAGCGCTTTCGTGTAATTCACATCTTCAGGGGTGAGTACAGACTAAGGAGAAGTACAAAACAGGGTATATATATATATATATATATATATACAGCTTACCCTCTGCGGTGCTTTTGTGAAGATTAGTAGGGTCATTACCTATACCTTTCCACTGTGGACTTGATCTCACCCTCCTCTGTATATATATACCCGGTTTTGTACTTCTCCTTAGTCTGTACTCACCCCTGAAAATGTGAATTACACGAAAGCGCTTGGGAACTTCGTGTTTTCTTTTTCCTTGTGGTTATCAGCATATATATATATATATATACATATATATATATATATCGAACATAAGAACATAAGAAAATAATGAGTCTGCAATAGACCGGATGGCCTGTGCATGGCAGCTCCTGTCGAGAGTTACTACCACTCTCTATCATCCATGAATCTATCTAGCCTCCTTTCAAAACTCTCCAGCGTTCCAGCACTTACTACAAAGCTGCTAAGCTTGTTCCACTCGTCCACCACCCTATTTGTGAACCAGTTCCTTCCTATCTCCCTCCTAAACCTAAACTTATCCAACTTAAATCAGTTGCTACGAGTCCTATCCTGCTCGGATATTATAAGAACTTTATCTATATCGCCTTTATTGATTCCTTTCACCCACTTAAATACTTCTATCATATCTCCCCGCATTCTTCGTCTTTCTAGGGAATGCAAGTTAAGTTTCTTTAACCTCTCTTGATATGAAAGGTTTCTAAGTCCCGGAATCATTTTCGTCATTCTTCGCTGCGCCGACTCCAGTGAATTGATATCCATTCTATAATATGGGCACCAAAACTGAACAGCATAATCGAGGTGCGGCCTGACTAACGCAAGATATAGTTGCAATTAGATCTCTGCACTTTTATTACTTACACTTCTAGATATTAAACGTAATACTCTGTTTGCCTTATTTCGAGCATTAAAGCACTGTTTTCTAGGCCGTAGGTCCCGGCTTACAAGTACCCCAAGGTCTCTTTCACAAGTCGACTTCTCTAGGTTGATGTTGTTAAGGCTGTATACATTGTCAGTATTTGTTCTTCCAATATTAAGTACGCTGCACTTGCTGGTGTTGAATTTCATTTGCCATTTCTCTGACCACTCCTGCAGTTTATTTAAATCCTCCTTTACTAAAGTCCAAGTAAATAACATCGTAATTATCATGATTATCTACTACCTCGAAGACTTTCCTAAAAAAACGGCAGCAGATTTGTTAGACAAGATTTTCCCTTTGTAAACCCATGTTGAGAGTCGTAGATTAATTTGCTTTTCTCTAAATGAGATCTAATGCTATTTGCTATAATTGATTCAAGAAATTTCCCCACTACTGACGTCAAACTAATCGGGCGGTAGTTTGACGATGATGCTCTGTCTCCCTTTTTGAATATGGGTACTGTATGTATATTATGTATGCTGTATGTATATTATGTATGTGCTCCATTTATATGCATTATTTATTCAGCCTAGCTAGCAGCGTGTGGCAATGTATTTACCATATCCCACACGCTTAATTAATGTGCCTGGCGACATATGGAAGCTGCTAATGTATCACTTGCCACATGTGGCCTAAAAGACTATTTGACCCCCAGACAGAGTAAGGAGCGCCACCTCCCTTGTGTATATGTTTATCCAGGAAATAGAACCTACGAAAACTCTACAGGTGTTTGTGTTCGCTCCTGTAGATAGAACTTGATACCCAGAACATATGCATGGCGCAGTGAGTCATTTTACTGGATCATTATACAAGTGAAGTGTAAAGTTTGTGGCAAGACCGGCTTATGGACCCCTGCTCTGTGTCAACCACCGCTAATGGCCGTCTCTTCAAAGAATTTATAGCAACTTTGAGCAGTGTCAGTGATAGCAAGTTCCTGTGAAGTGTATAGTGCATTGTGTGTTTCGTGCCATAACTGTGTGACCTTGTTCTAAAGGATTCCCAAGGTAAAAGGCATGTTCTGGGCAGTTGTGAGGAAAAGAGTTCAGTTCACCCTCTTCTGACCACGTCCAGAGGGTAACTGGCGACTGACTGTGAGTCGCCGCCAGGGTTGCCAACTCGGATTTTCAAATGTCGCTAGGCTGGTACCTAAAAGTAGCTAAATGTCGCTAAATCTTCCATGGAAAGTCGCTAGCTATTATTCCCCCCCTTCAGTAATTTGATGCAAATAATATTTTCATAATGCCGACTATAATGGACGGAGTATAAATAAAATGCATTATGTAAAAATAAAAATATTATTTTTTTTAAAGTTTAATGTGCACACTTACCTATTATTCAATAGTAATTGCATCCCAGTCCTCTTCGTAGTGTGAACAACTGTAGAGCTGGAAGCATGTGAAGTGCTTGGTTCAGGTTCTCTTGTAACTGTATGCCTCCACAGTCCCTATCTTTCTTAAAATATCACTAGGAAGTTCATAACTTGCACAACAGGTGTTCTGTCTTTTTAACCCATACTTTATTGTAAGAATTGCCTTTAATGTCGATAGTTTCATTTTGTTGCGCAATTTTGATTTCACAAAGTTCATATTACTAAATGTGCGCTCTACATCTGCTTTTGAATGCGGAAGAGATAAGGCAGCGAGTGCAATTTCAGCCAGATCATGGTAAGGGTTTTCACCTGTCGCATCTCTGTAATTTGCCACTTCTGACCACAATTTTAGGGTGTTAGATGTTTCTGTCCAGATTGTGTGATGCAGTTTTTTCCACTGGAAATCAATCTTGGTAAGGGTGCTGGAATCTTCTGTAAATAAGTGTGCCAAACCAAGTATATCTGATTTAATAGGCTTCAAGCATTCATCGGCACTCAGAAAAGAAATAGACTGCAGCCCACGAATGTTGTCATTTCAGCGTTGACGAAGTTGTTTTATGAGTTCAACCCGTTCAAATGTATTGTCCCTGTAACCCCGTTGCTATATATTATGGCTCGAAATTAGGAAAACTAAGTTTTCATGGACAGTCCAAAAGTATCCAGAAAGTCGCTAGATTTCTGTGGATATCTCTAGATTTGCGACAAGTCGCAAATCGCTCTAAAATGTCGCTAGAAAAAAACAAAAAGCTCTAGATCTAGCTACAAAGTCGCTAAGTTGGCAACTCTGTTCAGCTCGTTTTTGACCGCCTCGCGGAAGGCCAGGGGGACCAGTCGAAGGGTGTAGATAGCGAAGGGCTTCGCGTCGTCCCTCAAGTGGATCCTCATGGGGGGGCCTACCATCTTCTTGAGAGGCTTTGATTCCAGGCGGATTTGGTCACCAGAACGTCGCTGAATTCCTTCAGGGAGTACTTCCGAGCATCCGAAGGAGAGGTGTCACTGGCAAGAGGTAGAGGTAGGGCGACAGCAGGGTAGTTGCTGCTCCCTTCATGCACCCTGTTGGCGTGTTTTACCTCGAGAATAGGTTTGGGGAAGCCCTGGGAGATGATGGCCAACTCTTGACAATGTCTGTAGGACAGCAAAAGAGTCGGGACACCGTTATGCACATCAATCCAGGCTTGACACGACCTGTTGCCAAAGGTGACCTGTGCTTGGAGTGAACCTAGGGCTGGGGCCATCTGTGAACCATCTGCCGTGAAGCGGAGATCCTTGGGTGGTGGTCCTAGATCACTTGGAGAGAGCCCCAAACATTGCAAATGCTGGGGACCGATGACTGTAGCATCAGCGCCGGTGTCGGGCAACATCTGAAGACAGGATGACACACAGCCGTAGGTCACGATGACGCTGATGTGCTGAAGAACTTTGGTCCTGGGATGCGAAGGGGAGCACACCTTCCTAATATGGCTAGAACGTTGTCCAGGGTCGTCATGCTTCTCATTGGAAGACTGTAGGCAGCCCTCACTGGTGGAAGGGCGCTGAAGCTTCCGCCGACGCTGTCCCTTGGGTTTGTTGGTAGGGCAGCACTTTTCGTAGTGGCCCAGACGACCGCACACATTGCACTGGACGCGTTTGGCTGGGCACCGTACTGTGAGTGACCAGTGGCCCTTACGGTCACAACTGTTGCAGGTAGACTCATCAACTGGACACATCTGTGTTCCGTGCTGCTTACCACAGTTGTTACAAAAGGAACCGGGCGTGGGCGTGGTGGGCGAAGGCGTTGGAGTAGACTTCTTGTCCTTCTTGTACCGGGGGAGCTCGGATGGCAGAGGTGGCACACCTGGCAGCCTCATTGGAGCGACATATCGTCAACACATCCTTAAGAGAAGAGGAAGAGTCGAGGGAGGTGAGGCGTTGGACAAGCTCCTCATCCTTAACACCCATCAGGATCACCTGCTTCAACTGGGTCTCCTCGCACTGCTGGTGGTTACCTGGGCATATATCTACCTCTTCCGAGGCTCTCTTGAGTCGTACATAAAAGGCATCGAAAGTCTTGCCCTCCATCTGTCTGCAGCTAAACAATTCCCTCCTGCGGAGAGCTTCATTCCGCTGCCCTTTGATGTGCCGTTGTAGAATATCCAGTACCTCCTCTACAGATAACGAAGAGGTCGGAGGTACCTGCAACGTATGTTCCAAGACATGCTGAGTTTCCAAGGACAGGCACATACCCAGCTGAATAAGTTGTTTAGGCTGTGACAGGCTCTGCAGATCCACCATTGTAGCATAATCAGTCCACCGTCGCCGCCATTCGCGAAAAGTCTGGAAATTCACATCAGGCTTCAAGATGGGCGGTGTTTGAGTAGCCGCTTTAGGTGGGGCTGGGGGGCGTGAAGAAAGCATTGATGAGGTATCTGAACCAGTCATTACCGAGGCAGTGTTACAGCCAGGGGCTTGGTTAACAGTGAGGCGAGATATCAAAGCTTCAAACCGTGCACTGTCTTCCAATCTCCGTTGGTGGTCTCTCTCTGCCTCTGCTTGCCTTCTTTTTTCATCCTCCACACGTCTTTTAGCAAAGTCGTGATGCCTTTCATCCCTCATAAACTTCATTAAAGCAATTATCTCTGAAGACAACGCTGAAGATTGAGGTGAAGTGCTGCGCGATGTGGTGGGAGCTGGAGCGTCCTGTTCAGCCTGGTCATCCATCTCTGCCGAGCTGTCATCCGACTGACTCATCCAGGCGTTGGCTCCACGACTGCGTAAGGCACGAGACATAATAACTTAATCTGTGTGCTGTGTTCTTAAATCAGTGTTGACCGGTCAGCCCGTCGTATCAACAAGATCTGAGACAAAAAAATTAATCAAATGCACAGATAAGTAGATTATATATATAAAATATATATAAAGGGATGGCCGCAGTCAGTGTGTTCGTACGTGTGTGTGTGTGTGTGTGCGCGCGCCTTGGACAGCGTCTCGCTGGGAGGGAGAGGAGAGAGAGGCGGCGACCAGAGTTGCCAACTTAGCGACTTTGTAGCTAGATCTAGAGCTTTTTGTTTTTTTCTAGCGACATTTTAGAGCGATTTGCGACTTGTCGCAAATCTAGAGATATCCACAGAAATCTAGCGACTTTCTGGATACTTTTGGACTGTCCATGAAAACTCAGTTTTCCTAATTTCGAGCCATAATATATAGCAACGGGGTTACAGGGACAATACATTTGAACGGGTTGAACTCATAAAACAACTTCGTCAACGCTGAAATGACAACATTCGTGGGCTGCAGTCTATTTCTTTTCTGAGTGCCAATGAATGCTTGAAGCCTATTAAATCAGATATACTTGGTTTGGCACACTTATTTACAGAAGATTCCAGCACCCTTACCAAGATTGATTTCCAGTGGAAAAAACTGCATCACACAATCTGGACAGAAACATCTAACACCCTAAAATTGTGGTCAGAAGTGGCAAATTACAGAGATGCGACAGGTGAAAACCCTTACCATGATCTGGCTGAAATTGCACTCGCTGCCTTATCTCTTCCGCATTCAAAAGCAGATGTAGAGCGCACATTTAGTAATATGAACTTTGTGAAATCAAAATTGCGCAACAAAATGAAACTATCGACATTAAAGGCAATTCTTACAATAAAGTATGGGTTAAAAAGACAGAACACCTGTTGTGCAAGTTATGTACTTCCTAGTGATATTTTAAGAAAGATAGGGACTGTGGAGGCATACAGTTACAAGAGAACCTGAACCAAGCACTTCACATGCTTCCAGCTCTACAGTTGTTCACACTACGAAGAGGACTGGGATGCAATTACTATTGAATAATAGGTAAGTGTGCACATTAAACTTTAAAAAAAATAATATTTTTATTTTTACATAATGCATTTTATTTATACTCCGTCCATTATAGTCGGCATTATGAAAATATTATTTGCATCAAATTACTGAAGGGGGGGAATGATAGCTAGCGACTTTCCATGGAAGATTTAGCGACATTTAGCTACTTTTAGGTACCAGCCTAGCGACATTTGAAAATCCGAGTTGGCAACCCTGGAGCTGGACTCCATGGTCGCCCAAGAAATTATTGCACCAGCCGGTGATGACCCGTCTCCATGGTGTCACCCTATGGTAGTCGTCGCAAAACCCAAAGGTGGTGTCCTGCGCACCCTTCTCCCACGCCCTTTGCAGCTATACGCAGTGTGAACCCGAAGGCGTGCTTCTTCACGACGATGGACGCCCTGTGTGGATACTGGCAGATGGAGCTTGCCGAAGAAGACCGACGACTTACAACTTTCATCACCCCGCATGGACGTTACAGTTATTGCCGTGGCCCCATGGGATTCGCCACTACAGGAGACGCTTTCTGCCTTCGAGGTGATATGGCTCTACAATGTCTGGCAAACTGCATGAAAGTGGTCGACGACATACTCGTGTACGATTAGGAGTACATGGATCACCTCTGCCGTATCTACGAGGTACTCAACAGGTGCCGGAAGCACGGCAAGTTTGTTCTGGCCAGCTCTTCAGTGGACTTTTGTGGGTACACCCTCTCAGGGAATGGTATTGCAGCTGACCCGGAGAAGGTCCACGCCATCATGGATTTTCCCACCCCTGCTAACCTCACCGACTTGAGGTCCTTCATTGGTCTCGTCAACCAGTTAGCAGAGTTTTTGCCAGACATCTCCGCAGCTGCCCAACCACTTCGCCCCCTGATGAGCCCCAAGAGGACATTCCTGTGGACCCCCGACCACGACAAGGCCTTCCAGCAAGTGAAACAGGCCCTGTCTAGTCGACCTGTCCTCGCCACGTTTGACCCAGCCTTGCCGACGGTTCTGCAGACAGATGCCTCACGCTTGTACGGCGTGGGATACGCCCTATTGCAGGATCATGGTGGAGGGCAGTTCCGGCTCGTCCAGTGTGGCTTGCGTTTCCTCTCTGACACCGAGACGCGCTACGCCACTATTGAGTTGGAGCTGTTGGCTGTGGTTTGGGCGATGTCCAAGTGCAGGTTTTACCTCATAGGCCTACAACACTTTCACCTAGTGACCGACCATCGCCTGCTTGTTCCGATCCTCAACCACTACACGCTGGACGCCGTTGAGAACCCTCGCCTCCAGCGTCTGAAAGAGAAGCTCTCGGCGTACGTCTTCACAGCAGTGTGGCGTGCTGGTAAGGAGCTCTGCATCCCTGATGCCTTATCCTGCTCTCCTGTCAGCCGCCCTACTCCAGAAGACCATGTGCTCAACGCCGACCTCGCTCTTTCCGTCAGGACTGTGGTCACTCTACACGCCGTCCAATCCCTTCGTTCGGACCTGTCACCAGATGATGACAAGGCAATGAAGGACCTTCGAACAGCGGCCCGAGATGACCCTTCCTACGTCCGACTCGTCGAGTGTGTGAGGAATGGATTCCCTAGCAAGCGCTACGACCTTCACAACACCCTGCTCCCGTATTGGAAACTCCGCGATGAATTATACTGCGACGGAGACCTTGTTCTGTACGGAGCACGTGTAGTTGTCCCTGCTGCCTCACGTCCCTGCGTCTTGGCTCGCCTTCACGACAGTCACTGTGGAGCTGAGGCCACCAAACGACGTGCACGACAGACTGTGTTCTGGCCCGGCATCAACTCCGACATCTCCAATGTTGTCCGTGCGTGTGAGCCCTGCTAAGTATTACAACCCAGCCAGCAGCAGGAACCCTTCATGAGTGACGACAACCCCACCCGCCCCTTTGAGTCTGTGTCGGCCGACTTTTTCTGTGTGTCAGGAAAGTCCTTCCTTGTTATCGTCGACCGTCTCTCTGGTTGGCCGGTTGTCATGAAGTTCGGTAATGACACGACGTCTGCCGCCACCATCAGCAAGTTCTGCCACTACTTCCATGACGTGGGCGTTCCTGTGTGCCTGCGAACCGACGGAGGGCTCCAGTTCACAAGCCGGGACTTTGCTGTGTTCCTTGACCGATGGGGAGTCCGGCATGTGTTGTCATCACCCCATTACCCGCAGTCCATCGGCCACGCTGAGGCTGCTGTCAAATCCCTGAAGCACCTCATCCTTAAGGTGGCCCCTTCTGGGAATATTGATTGCGAGGCCTCGACTGGGGTCTTCTTGAACTCCGCAACACACCTAACTATACCGGACGCTCCCCTGCCCAGGTCTTGTATGGACGCCCCCTTTGCTCTTGTGTCCCTGCTCACCCTCAATCCTTCTCCAAGGAATGGCAGGCCAAGACAGAGGATTGTGATCTCCGAGCCGCTGAACGTGTTCATGATGTCGTCGCCCGCTACAACGACCACGCCCGTCTTCTTCCCAAGTTGAGTGTTGGCACCCAAGTCCGTGTTCAGGACCCGACCTCCCTACGTTGGGACAAAGTGGGCGTAGTCATGGGTCTCGGTAGGTCACTGGACTACCAGGTGCGGTTACCCAGCGGTTGTGTGTGGTGGAGGAACCGCCGTTTTCTCCGCCCCGTAACAACGCCTTCTGCTGACCCCTGCCACCAGTGTTGAGTCCCATACCCTTCCCAGTGATCAAGTCCCTCGACGCTCAGAACGGATCCAAAAGAAAAGGTCCGCTCAAGACTTTGCTCTGAGCGTATAGGGGGGGAGGGAGGTGTATGTATATTATGTATGCTGTATGTATATTATGTATGTATATTATGTATGTGCTTCATTTATATACATTATTTATTCAGCCTAGCTAGCAGCGTGTGGCAATGTATTTACCATGTCCCACATGCTTAATTAATGTGCCTGGCGACATATGGAAGCTGCTAATGTATCACTTGTCACATGTCGCCTAAAAGGCTAGTTGACCCCCAGACAGAGTAAGGAGCACCACCTCCCTTGTGTATCTGTTTATCCAGGAAATAGAACCTACGAAAACTCTACAGGTGTTTGTGTTCGCTCCTTTAGATAGAACTTGATACCCAGAACACATGCAGGTACTACATTTGCCTGTTTCCACAAGTCTGGCACAACTCCCGTGTCTAATGATTTTGTAAATAAATTTACTTTTGGTCAGCTAATCTGTTCCTTACGCTCTTTCAAAAGTTGAGGGAAAATTTCATCAGGCCACGGGGGGATTTTGTCTTCTTTAATTTATTATCCTCTTAAGAACATCCTCTTTTCTGATAGTGATATTCTTTAATTTCTCTTCTTCATTTCCCCTAAATATCAGTTCCACCTCTGGAATTTCATCGTGAATTTCTTCTGTGAAAACTTATAAAAAGTAGCTGTTCAATGCTTTGCTTATTTCTCACTGTCATCGATCATTTCCCCCCCTCCCTGACTTTAAAAGCACAACTTTGTCCTTGACATTTGTTCTATATACCTGGAAAAATCCCTTGGGATTCGCCTTGGATTCTCTTGCCATCTTGAATTCATAGTCTCTCTTCTCCTTTCTTACATTTTTCTTAACATTCCTAGACAGTTCATTATACCTATTTTTGAACTGCTCCCCCCCCTCCCTCCAATTTCTTATAAATTCCTTTCTTTATTTCTATGTCATGTTTAAGTTCTCTGGTCATCCACCTTGGCTCATTCTTATTTGACCTAATTTTTCTGTATGGTATATTTTGTTCTTGTGCTTTACGTAGTATACGAATGAATATATTATAGTTTTGAATTATTGTGGTGTCACATGTGACTCACCCGTTCCTACCGGGGACTGACCAGACTGTTCAAAGGTTACCTCACCTAGGTACCTTCTCAACCACTGATAATCCGCCAATCGAAAGTTTGGGACTCTTACCATATTGTCATTGTTTTTCATTTCCTGATTTAGGGGGAACCTGATTTTTCTGTGATCACTGTTACCTAGTACCTCCCCTACTGTGATATCTCTACAACATTTTCTTTATTTGTTAATACTAGGTCTTATATATTGTCACCTCTAGTAGGTTCTGTAACACCCCAGGTGTGTGTGTACTTTCTCCAGCACCGGGTATGTGTGTGTACTTGCTCCAGCACCCCAGGTGTGTGTGTACCTGCTCCAGCACCCCAGGTGAGTGTGTGCCTGCTCAGCACCCCAGGTGTATGTGTGTGTTGGCTCCAGCACCCAGGTGTGTGTATTTGCCCAGCACCCCAGGTGTGTGTGTGTGTGTGTGTATCTCTCCAGCACCCCAGGGTGTGTGTGTGTACTTGCCCAGCACCCCAGGTGTGTGTGTGTACTGCCCAGCACCCCAGGTGTGTGTGTGTACTTGCTCCAGCACCCAGGTGTGTGTGTGTACTTGCTCCAGCACCAGGCTGTCAGCACCCCAGGTGTATGTGTGTCCTGCTCCCACCCAGTGTGTGTGTGTGGTACGCACACCTGCGTGTGTGTACCTGTCCAGCACCCAGGTGTGTGTGTGTGCCTTGTCCAGCACCCCAAGGTGTGTGTGTACCCACCCCAGGTGTTGTGTGTGTGTATTGTTCAGCACCCCAGTGTGTGTGTGTGTACCTGCTCCAGCACCCCAGGTGTGTGTGTGTATATTGCTCCAGCACCCCAGGTGTGTGTGTGTACTTGCTCCAGCACCCCAGGTGTGTGTGTGTGTGTGTGTGCTTGCTCAGCACCCAGGTGTGTGTGTGTGTGTATTTTGCCCAGCACCAGGTGTGTGTACCTGCTCCAGCACCCCAGGTGTGTGTGTGTTGTCCAGCACCCCAGTGTGTGTGTGTGTACTTGCTCCAGCACCCCAGGTGTGTGTGTGTGTGTGTGTGGTATTTTGCTCCAGCACCCCAGGTGAGTGTGTGTACGCTCCAGCACCCCAGGTGTGAGTGTGTGTATTCTGCCAGCATCTGGTGTGTGTGTGTGTACTTTGCTCCAGCACCCCCAGGTGTGTGTTGTCTCACACGTGTGTGTGTGTGTGTGTGTGTGTGTGTAGTTGTTCCAGCCCCAGGTGTGTGTGTGTGTGGATTTCTCCAGCACCCCCACGTGTGTGTGTGTGTGTAGCTTGCTCCAGCACCCACGTGTGTGTGTGTGTGTGTGTTGTCCAGCACCCCACGTGTGTGTGTGTGTGTTGTTTCAGCACCCAGGTGTGTGTGTGTGTGTGTGTGTGTGTATTTCCAGCACCCAGGTGTGTGTGTGTGGTGTGATTGCTCAGCACCCCAGGTGTGTGTGTGATTGCTCCAGCACCCCACGTGTGTGTGTGTGTGTTTCTGTTCACCCCAGTGTGTGTGTGTGTGTATTGCCCAGCACCCAGGTGTGTATTCAGCACCCCAGGTGTGTGTGTGTGTGTGTGTGTTGTTCCAGCACCCCAGGTGTGTGTGTGTGTGTGTATTGTTCACACCCCAGGTGTGTGTGGGACTTGTCTCAGCACCCCAGGTGTGTGTGTGTGTGGTGTGATTTCTCACACCCCAGTGTGTGTGTGTGTGTGTGTACTTGCTCCAGCACCCCAGGTGTGTGTGTGTGTGTGTGTGTGTGTGTGTGTATTTTGCTCCAGCACCCCAGGTGTGTGTGTGTGTGTGTATTTTGCCCAGCACCCAGTGTGTGTGTGTGTACTGCCCAGCACCCGAGTGTGAGTGTATTGTCCAGCACCCAGGTGTGGTGAGTGTGTATCCACACCCAGGTGTGTGTGTGTGATTGCCCAGCACCCAGGTGAGTGTGATGACGTGCTCCAGCACCCAGGTGTGTGTGTGTGTGTGTACCTGCTCCAGCACCAGGTGTGTGTGTGTGTGTGTACTTGTCCAGCACCCCAGGTGTGTGTGGTACTTCCTCAGCAACCCAGGTGTGTGTGTGGTTTCTGCTCCAGCACCCCAGGTGTGTGTGTGTGTGTGTACTTGCTCCAACACCAGGTGTGTGTGTGTGGTATTTGCCAACCCCAGGTGTGTGTGTATACTTGCTCCACACCCAGGTGTGTGTGTGTACTGTCCAGCACCCAGTGGCACCCCAGGTGTGTGTGTGTGTGTATACTTGCTCCAGCACCCAGGTGTGAGTGATTGCTCCAGCACCCCAGGTCTTGTCAGTAACCAGGTGTGAGTGGTACTGCTCCAGCACCCCAGGTGTGTGATTGGTCACTCCAGCAACCCAGTGGTGAGTGTGTATTTCGTCCAGCACCCTGGTGTGTGTGAGTACTTGCTCAGCACCCAGGTGTGTGTGTGTGGTATTTGTTCAGCACCCCAGGTGTGTGTGTGTGGTACTCTTGCTCCAGCACCCAGGTGTGTGTGTGACTTTGTCACACCAATTGCTCCCAGCAATCAGGTGTGCCAACCTGTGTGTGTGTGGCATGCTCAGCACCCCAGGTGTTGGGGAGTGGTACTTGCCCAGCACCCCAAGGCCGTGTGAGTGTGCACTGGCTCCAGCACCCAGGTGTGGTTGAGAACCCCAGCAACCCCCAGCATCTGAGAGTGTGACCACACCCAGGTACCCCAGCAACCGCGTGGTGTAGTAAATTTCACACCCCAGGTACATGAGTGGAGCCGCCCGCACCCCAGGTATACTTGCTCAGCACTGGTTGTTCCAGCAGTGAGAATTGCCCAGCACCCAGGTGTGTGTGTAGTGGTACCTGCTCCAGCACCCAGGTGTGTGTGTGTGTATTTGCCCAGCACTCCAGTGTGGTAATGCCCAGCACCCAGGTATGCACCTGGTGCGCTGCTCCAGCACCGGTAAGCTGTTCAGCACCCAGCAACCCAGGTGTGAGGTGTGTCTTGCCCCCACCCAGTGATGTTGTGAGGTGTACTGCCCGCACCCCAGGTGTGAGTGTGTGTACTTCTCAGCACCCCAGGTGTGAGTGGCATTTGCTCCAGCACCAGGTGAGGTGGTTGTACACAACCCAGGTGTGTGGTGACCGTCTGAGCACCAGGTGTGTGTAGAGAATGTACTGGCAACCGGCGTGTGTGAAAGCCTGCGCCAGCACCCAGTGAATCTCTGAGGTGACACGCTCAAGCACACAGGTGTGTGTGTGTGTGCGAGTGTGCTCTTGCTCCAGCACCCAGGTGAGATGTGAGTGTACTTATCCAGCACCCCAGGTGTGTCTGTGTATACTTGCTCAGCACCGGGAGGTAAAGCCCCAGCACCCCAGGTGAGTGTGTGAGCCAGCACTTGTCCAGCACCCCAGGTGTCTGGTGAGCGCACAAGCTCCAGCACCCAGGTGGTGTGAGGTGTAGCCCAGCAACCCAGGTGTGGCGTTCAGCAACCCAGGTGTGAGTGTGTACGCCCAGCACCCCAGGTGCAGCGGTGTTGTTTCAGCACCCAGGTGTGTGCGGAGGTGCACTTCCTCCAGCACCCCAGGTGTGTGTGTGTCACACCCAGTGTGTGTGTGTGTGTACTTGCTCCAGCACCCCAGGTGTGTGTGTGTGTGTACTGCTCCAGCACCCAGGTGTCACACCCAGTGAGTGTGTGCTCCCGACACCCGGTGTGTTGAGTGTGTATTTCGCCCACACCCAGGTGTGGTGATAGCATTTCGTTCAGCACCCAGGTGTGTGTGTGTGTACTTGCTCCAGCACCACAGTTGTGTGTGAGTGTGTACTTTGTCCAGAACCCCAGGTGTGTGTGTGTGATTCCAGCACCCCAGGTGTGTGTGTGTGTGACTGCCCAGCACCCAGGTGTGTGTGTGTGTGTACTTGCTCCAGCACCCCAGGTGTGTGTGTGTGTATTTGCCCAGCACCCAGGTGTGTGTGTGTGCTATTGCTCCAGCACCCCAGGTGTGTGTGCTGTTCAGCACCCCAGGTGTGTGTGTGTACTTGCTCCAGCACCCAGGTGTGTGTGTGTGTGTGTGTGTATTTCTGTTCAGCACCCCAGGTGTGTGTGTGTGTGTGATTGCCCAGCACCCCAGGTGTGTGTGTGTGTGTGTGTACTTGCCCAGCACCCCAGGTGTGTGTGTGTATTGCTCCAGCACCCCAGGTGTGTGTGTGTGTGTGTACTTGCTCCAGCACCCCAGGTGTGTGTGTGGTGTACTCTGTCCAGCACCCCAGGTGTGTGTGTGTGTGGCATTGCCCAGCACCCAGGTGTGTGTGTGTGTGCATTTGCTCCAGCACCCCAGGTGTGAGTGTGTGTTGCTCCAGCACCCAGGTGTGTGTGTGTGTGTACTTGCCCACACCCAGGTGTGTGTGTGTGTGTATTTCTGCTCAGCACCCCAGGTGTGTGTGTGTGTGTATACTGTTTCAGCACCCAGGTGTGTGTGTGTACTTGCTCCAGCACCCAGGTGTGTGTGTGTGTACTGTTCAGCACCCAGGGTGTGTGTGTGTGTACTTGCTCAGCACCCCAGGTGAGTGTGTGTGTTGTTCAGCACCCCAGGTGTGTGTGTGTGTGTGCATTTCCAGCACCCAGGTGTGTGTGTGTGTGTATTTCTGTTCAGCACCCCAGGTGTGTGTGTGTGTGTGTACTCTTCAGCACCTGTGGTGTGGTACTTGCCCAGCACCCAGGTGTGTGTGTGTGGATTTGCTCAACCCAGGTGTGGTGGTATATTCTGTCCACACCCCAGGTGTGTGTGTGGCATTCTGCTCCAGCACCCCAGGTGTGTGTGTGTGTGTGTATTTCTCCAGCACCCCAGGTGTGTGTGTGTGTGTGTGCTATTCTGTCCAGCACCCCAGGTGTGTGTGTTTCTGCTCCAGCACCAGGTGTGTGTGTGTGTGTGTGTACTTGTCCAGCACCCCAGGTGTGTGTGTGTGTGTGACTTGCTCCAGCACCCCAGGTGTGTGTGTGTGTATGCTTGCCCAGCACACCCAGGTGTGTGTGTGTGTGTATTTGTTCAGCACCCCAGGTGTGTGTGTGTGTGTGTGTACTGCTCCAGCACCCCAGGTGTGTGTGTGTGTGTGGCTTGCTCCAGCACCCCAGGTGTGTGTGTATTTGTTCAGCACCCCAGGTGTGTGTGTGTGTGTGCTGTCCAGCACCCCAGGTGTGTGTGTGTGTGGCATTGTCCAGCAACCCAGGTGTGTGTGTGTGTCTCCAACCCCAGGGTGTGTGTGTGTGTCGTGTGTGGTGTGTACTGCCCAGCACCCCAGGTGTGTGTGTGTGTTTTTGCTCCAGCACCCAGGTGTGTGTGTGTGTGTGGCTGTCCACACCCCAGGTGTGTGTGTGTGTGTATTCTGCCCAGCACCCAGGTGTGTGTGTGTGTGTACTTGCTCCAGCACCCCAGGTGTGTGTGTCTTGCTCCAGCACCCAGGTGTGTGTGTGTGTGTCTCCAGTGTGTGTGTGTGCTTGCTCCAGCACCCCAGGTGTGTGTGTGTGTGTACTTGCTCCAGCACCCCAGGTGAGTGTGTATTGCTCCAGCACCCCAGGTGTGTGTGTGTGTGTACTTGCTCCAGCACCCCAGGTGTGTGTGTGTGTGTATCTGTCCAGCACCCAGGTGTGAGTGTGTGCTGCTCCAGCACCCCAGGTGTGTGTGTGTGTGTGCTGCTCCAGCACCCCAGGTGTGTGTGTGTGTGTGTGTTGCTCCAGCAATTCCAGGTGTGTGTGTGTGTGTGTGTGTGCACTTGTCCAGCACCCCAGGTGTGTGTGTGTGTGTGTGTATTGTTCAGCACCCCAGGTGTGTGTGTGTGTGTGTGTATTGCTCCAGCACCCCAGGTGTGTGTGTGTGTATTTTTGCTCCAGCACCCCAGGTGTGTGTGTGTGTGTACTTGCCCACACCAGTGTGTGTGTGTGATCTTGCTCCAGCACCCCAGAGTGTGTGTGTGTGTGTGTGTGTGTTGCCCAGCAATCCCAGGTGTGTGTGTGTTCAGGTGTGTGTGTACTTGTCCAGCACCCAGGTGTGTGTGTGTGTGTGTGTCTCTGTTCAGCACCCCAGGTGTGTGTGGGCAGACTCCAGCTATCCCAGGTGTGTGTGTGTGTGCTTGTCCAGCACCCCAGGTGTGTGTGTGGTATCTGTGTAACTCTGTGTGTGCATTGTTCAGCCATCCAGGTGTGTGTGTGTGCTCCAGCACCCCAGGTGTGTGGTATGTGCTCAGCACCCCAGGTGTGTGTGTGTGTGTACTTGCTCCAGCACCCAGGTGTGTGTGTGTGTGTTTCTGTCCAGCACCCCAGGTGTGTGTGTGTGTGTACTTCTTCAGCAACCCCAGGTGTGTGTGTGTGTGTACTTGCTCCAGCACTCCAGGTGTGTGTGTGTGTACTTGCTCCAGCACCCCAGGTGTGTGTGTGTGTGTACTTGCTCAGCACCCCAGGTGTGTGTGTGTGTGTGTGTACTTGCTCCAGCACCCCAGGTGTGTGTGTGTGTTGCTCAGCACCCCAGGTGTGTGTGTGTGTGTACTTGCTCCAGCACCCCAGGTGTGTGTGTGTGTGTGTGTGTACTTGTTCAGCACCCCAGGTGTGTGTGTGTGTTGCCCAGCACCCCAGGTGTGTGTGTGTATTTTGCTCCAGCACCAGGTGTGTGTGTGTGTATACTTGCTCCAGCACCCCAGGTGTGTGTGTGTGTGTGTGCACTTGCTCCAGCACCCTAGGTGTGTGTGTGTGTTGCTTGCCCAGCACCCCAGGTGTGTGTGTGTGTGTGTATGGCTATAGCCCAACACTCTGTGTGTGTGTGTGTGTGTATTGCCCAGCACCCAGGTGTGTGTGTGTGTGTACTTGCTCAGCACCCCAGGTGTGTGTGTGTGATGTGTGTGTGCTTGCTCCAGCACCCAGGTGTGTGTGTGTGTGTGTATTGCTCCAGCACCCAGGTGTGTGTGTGTGTGTATTGCTCCAGCACCCCAGGTGTGTGTGTGTGTACTTGCTCCAGCACCCCAGGTGTGTGTGGTGTGTGTTTCAGCACCCCAGGTGTGTGTGTGTGTATTTGCTCAGCACCCCAGGTGTGTGTGTGTGTTCTGCCCACACCCAGGTGGTGTGTGTGGTATTTGTTCACAACCCAGGTGTGTGTGTGTGTGTACTTGTCCAGCAACCCAGGTGTGTGTGTGTGTACTTGCTCCAGCACCCCAGGTGTGTGTGTGTGTGTGTGTACTTCAGCACCAGGTGAGTGTGTGCTGTCCAGCACCCCAGGTGTGTGTGTGTGTGTGTGTATTGTCCAGCACCCAGGGTGTGTGTGTGTGTGTGATTGCTCAGCACCCCAGGTGTGTGTGTGTGTATTGTTCAGCACCCCAGGTGTGTGTGTGTGTGTACTTGCTCAGCAATCTCAGGTGTGTGTGTATTGCCCCAGCACCCCAGGTGTGTGTGTGTGTATCTGCTAACCCCAGGTGTGTGTGTGTGTGTGTGCTTGCTCCAGCACCCAGGTGTGTGTGTGTGTGACTTGCTCAGCACCCCAGGTGTGTGTGTGTGTATTTGTTCAGCACCCCAGGTGTGTGTGTGCTTGTCTGCACCCGAGTGTGTGTGTGTCTGTTCAGCACCCCAGGTGTGTGTGTGTACTTGTTCAGCACCCAAGGTGTGTGTGTGTGTATTGTTCAGCACCCAGGTGTGTGTGTGTGTGTACTTGTCCAGCACCCAGGTGTGTGTGTGTATATTGTCTGCAACCCAGGTGTGTGTGTGTGTACTTGTCCAGCACCCCAGGTGTGTGTGTGTGTGTATTTGCCCAGCACCCCAGGTGTGTGTGTGTGAGTACTTGCTCCAGCACCCAGGTGTGAGGTGTAAGCTGTCTGCAGCTCCCAGTGTGTGTGTGTGTGTGTGTGTACTTGCTCCAGCACCCAGGTGTGTGTGTGTGTGTACTTGCTCCAGCACCCAGGTGTGTGTGTGTCAGCATGTGTGAGTGTGTACTTGCTCCAGCACCCCAGGTGTGTGTGTGTGTACTTGCCCAGCACCCCAGGTGTGTATTTCGTAGCACCCAGGTGTGTGATGTCTGTTAACTCAGGTGTGTGTGTGTGTACTGCTCCAGCACCCAGGTGTGTGTGTGTGCGTTTGTTGTCAGCACCCCAGGTGTGTGTGTGTACTGTCCAGCACCAGGTGTGAGTGTGTGTAGCTTGCTCCAGCACCCCAGGTGTGTGTGTGTGTGTGTGTACTTGCTCCAGCACCTGTGTGTGTGTGTGTGCTGTCCAGCACCCCAGGTGTGTGTGTGTGTGTGTGTTGTCCAGCACTGTGTGTGTGTGTGTACTTGTCCAGCACCCCAGGTGTGAGTGTGTGTGTCTTGCTCCAGCACCCCAGGTGTGTGTGTGTGTGTGTGTTGCTCAGCACCCCAGGTGTGTGTGTGTGTGCTGTCTGTTGCACCCAGGTGTGTGTGTGTGTGTGTGGTATTCTGTCCAGCACCCCAGGTGTGTGTGTGTGTATTCTTGTTCAGCACCCCAGGTGTGTGGTACTGTTCAGCACCCAGGTGTGTGTGTGTGTTTGCTCCAGCACCCCAGGTGTGTGTGTGTGGCCTGCTCCAGCACCCCAGGTGTGTGTGTGTGTGTGCCTCCAGCACAGGTGTGTGTGTGTGTGTGTGTTGTCCAGCAACCCAGGTGTGTGTGTGTGTGCTTGCCAGCACCCCAGGTGTGTGTGCACTTGCTCCAGCACCCCAGGTGTGTGTGTGTGTGTATTTCTGTCTAGCACCCCAGGGTGTGTGTGTGTGTGGTTTTGCTCCAGCACCCCAGGTGTGTGTGTGTGTGTATTCTGCTCCAGCACCCCAGGTGTGTGTGTGTGATTGCCCAGTACCCCAGGTGTGTGTGTGTGGCATTTGCCCAGCACCCCAGGTGTGTGTGTGTGTACTTGCTCCAGCACCCCAGGTGTGTGTGTGTACCTGCTCCAGCACCCAGGTGTGTGTGTGTTTCTGTTCAGCACCCCAGCCCGTGTGTGTGTGTGTGGTACTGCTCAGCATCCCAGGTGTGTGTGTGTGTGTTATTCTGCTCCAGCACCCAGGTGTGTGTGTGTGCATTGCTCCAGCACCAGGTGTGTGTGTGTGTGCTTTTGCTCCAGCACCTGTGTGTGTGTGTGTGTATATTTCTGTCTCAGCACCCCAGGTGTGAGTGTGTGCTGTTCAGCACCCCAGGTGTGTGTGTGTGTATTTTGCTCCAGCACCAGGTGTGACACCCCAGGTGTGTGTGTGTGTGTGTTTGCTCCAGCACCCAGGTGTGTGTGTGTGTGATTGTCAGCACCCAGGTGTGTGTGTGTGTGTGTGTGTACTTGTTCAGCACCCAGGTGTGTGTGTGTGTGTTGCTCCAGCACCCCAGGTGTGTGTGTGTACTTGCTCCAGCACCCCAGGTGTGTGTGTGTGTTATTGTCCAGCACCCCAGGTGTGTGTGTGTGTGTTCTGTTCAAACCCCAGGTGTGTGTGTGTGTGTGTTGTTCCACCAGGTGGTGTGTTGCTCCAGCACCCCAGGTGTGTGTGCAACTGCCCAGCACCCCAGGTGTGTGTGTGTGTGCACTTGTTCAGCACCCAGGTGTGTGTGTGTGTGTGTGTGTGACTTGCTCCAGCACCCCACAGGTGTGTGTGTGTGTTTTCTTGCTCCAGCACCCCAGGTGTGTGTGTGTGTGTACTTGCCCAGCACCCCAGGTGTGTGTGTGTTTGCCCAGCACCCCTGTGTGTGTGTGTGTGTGTACTTGCTCAGCACCCCAGGTGTGTGTGTGTGTGGCCTTTCAGCACCCAGGTGTGTGTGTGTTTGCTCCAGCACCCAGGTGTGTGTGTGTATTTCCAGCACCCCAGGTGTGTGTGTACTTGCCCAGCACCCAGGTGTGTGTGTGTGGCTTGCTCCAGCACCCAGGTGTGTGTGTGTACTTGCCCAGCACCCCAGGTGTGTGTGTGTTGTCAGCAGTGTTTCTTCAGCACCCAGGTGTGTGTGCACTTGCTCCAGCACCCAGGTGTGTGTACTTGCTCCAGCACCCAGGTGTGTGTGTGTGTGCACTGCTCCAGCACCCCAGGTGTGTGTGTGCACTGCCCAGCACCCCAGGTGTGTGTGTGTACTTGCCCAGCACCCCTGTGTGTGTGTGTGTGTACTGCTCCAGCACCCCAGGTGTGTGTGTGTGTGTGTACTTGCCCAGCACCCAGGTGTGTGTGTGTGGCTCCCAGCACCAGGTGTGTGTGTGTGTGTATTTCTGCCCAGCACCCCAGGTGTGTGTGTGTGTACTTGCCCAGCACCCAGGTGTGTGGCTGCTCCAGCCCAGGTGTGTGTGTGTGTGTTGCTCCAGCACCCCAGGTGTGTGTGTGTGTACTTGCTCCAGCACCCCAGGTGTGTGTGTGTGTGTGTCTGTTCAGCACCCCAGGTGGGTGTGTGTTGTTCACACACCCCAGGTGTGTGTGTGTGTTGTCCAGCACGTGTGTGTGTGTGTGTGTGTGTGTTTCTGTCCCAGGTGTGTGTGTGTGTGTGTGTTGTTCAGCACCCCAGGTGTGTGTGTGTGTGTGTTCCCCACACCCAGGTGTGTGTGTGTGTGTGTGTGTGTTTTGCCCAGCACCCCAGGTGTGTGTGTGTACTTGCCCAGCACCCCAGGTGTGTGTGTGTGTGTATTGCCCAGCACCCCAGGTGTGTGTGTGTGTGTTCTGCTCCAGCACCCCAGGTGTGTGTGTGTGTGTGCACTGCCAGCCCAGGTGTGTGTGTGTGTTTGCCCAGCACCCCAGGTGTGTGTGTGTGTATTGCTCAGCACCCAGGTGTGTGTGTGTTTCTGTTCAGCACCCAGGTGTGTGTGTGTGTGTGTGTATTCTGTCACCCAGGTGTGTGTGTGTGTGTGTGCAGGGACTTGCTCCAGCACCCCAGGTGTGTGTGTGGTATTTGTTCGCCCAGGTGTGTGTGTGTGTCTCTCCAGCACCCCAGGTGTGTGTGTGTCTTGCTCAGCACCCTGGTGTGTGTGTACTGCTCCAGCACCCCAGGTGTGTGTGTGTACTTGCTCCAGCACCCCAGGTGTGTGTGTGTGTGTGTGTATTGCCCAGCACCCCAGGTGTGTGTGTGTGTACTTGTTCAGCACCCAGGTGTGTGTGTGTGTGTGTGTCTTGCTCCAGCACCCCAGGTGTGTGTGTGTGTGTGTACTTGCTCCAGCACCCCAGGTGTGTGTGTGTGCTTGCTCCAGCACCCAGGTGTGTGTGTGTGTGTGTGTGCATTGCTCCAGCACCAGGTGTGTGTGTGTTGCTGCTCAGCACCCAGGTGTGTGTGTGTGTACTTGCTCCAGCACCCAGGTGTGTGGCACTGCCCAGCACCCAGGTGTGTGTGTGTGTGTGTTGCTCCAGCACCCCAGGTGTGTGTGTGTGGGATTGTCCAGCACCCCAGGTGTGTGTGTGTCTGTTCAACCCAGTGTGTGTGTGTGTACTTGCTCCAGCACCCCAGGTGTGTGTGTGTGTGTGGTCTTGCTCCAGCACCCCAGGTGTGTGTGTGTGTACTTGCTCCAGCACCCAGGTGTGTGTGTGTGTGTCTTGCTCCAGCACCCCAGGTGTGTGTGTGTGTGTGTGTAGCTGTTCAGCACCCCAGGTGTGTGGTGTGTGTGTACTTGCCCAGCACCCCAGGTGTGTGTGTGTGTGTGTGTGCATTTGCTCCAGCAACCCAGGTGTGTGTGTGTGTGTACTTGCTCAGCACCCCAGGTGTGTGTGTGTGTACTTGCTCCAGCACCCCAGGTGTGTGTGTGTGCGCTCCAGCACCCCAGGTGTGTGTGTGTGTACTTGCTCAGCACCCCAGGTGTGTGTGTGTGTGCTTGCTCCAGCACCCAGGTGTGTGTGTGTGTGTGTACTGCTCCAGCACCCCAGGTGTGTGTGTGTGTACTTGCTCCAGCACCCCAGGTGTGTGTGTGTGTGTGCTTGCTCAGCACCCCAGGTGTGTGTGTGTGTGTACTTGCTCCAGCACCCCAGGTGTGTGTGTGTGTGCTTGCTCAGCACCCCAGGGTGTGTGTGTGTGTGTGTGTGTTTGCTCAGCACCCCAGGTGTGTGTGTGTGTGTGTGCTTGCTCCAGCACCCCAGGTGTGTGTGTGTGTGTACTTGCTCCAGCACCCAGGTGTGTGTGTGTGTGTGTCTTGCTCCAGCACCCCAGGTGTGTGTGTGTGTACTCTCCAGCACCCAGGTGTGTGTGTGTGTGTACTTGCTCCAGCACCCCAGGTGTGTGTGTGTGTACTTGCTCCAGCACCCCAGGTGTGTGTGTGTGTGTGTGTGTGACTTGCTCCAGCACCCCAGGGTGTGTGTGTGTGTGTGTGTGTTTGCTCAGCACCCCAGGTGTGTGTGTGTGTGTACTTGCTCCAGCACCCCGGGTGTGTGTACTTGCTCAGCACCCCAGGTGTGTGTGTGTGTGTACTTGCTCCAGCACCCCAGGTGTGTGTGTGTGTGTACTGCTCCAGCACCCCAGGTGTGTGTGTGTGTGTGTGTGTGTACTTGCTCAGCACCCCAGGTGTGTGTGTGTGTACTTGCTCAGCACCCCAGGTGTGTGTACTTGCTCAGCACCCCAGGTGTGTGTGCTTGCTCAGCACCCCAGGTGTGTGTGTACTTGCTCCAGCACCCCAGGTGTGTGTGTGTACTTGCTCCAGCACCCCAGGTGTGTGTGTGTGTACTGCTCCAGCACCCCAGGTGTGTGTGTGTGTACTTGCTCCAGCACCCCAGGTGTGTGTGTGTGTGTGTACTTGCTCCAGCACCCAGGTGTGTGTGTGTGTGCTTGCTCCAGCACCCAGGTGTGTGTGTGTGTGTACTTCTCCAGCACCCAGGTGTGTGTGTGTGTGTATACTTGCTCCAGCACCCCAGGTGTGTGGTGTGTGTGTGCTTGCTCAGCACCCCAGGTGTGTGTGTGTGTACTTGCTCCAGCACCCCAGGTGTGTGTGTGTGTGTGTACTTGCTCCAGCACCCGAGGTGTGTGTGTGTGTGCTTGCTCAGCACCCCAGGTGTGTGTGTGTGTACTTGCTCCAGCACCCCAGGTGTGTGTGTGTGTACTTGCTCCAGCACCCAGGTGTGTGTGTGTGGTGCTCCAGGTGTGTGTGTGTGTGTACTTGCTCCAGCACCCCAGGTGTGTGTGTGTGCCTCCAGCACCCCAGGTGTGTGTGTGTGTACTTGCTCCAGCACCCCAGGTGTGTGTGTGTGTGTGCACTGCTCCAGCACCCCAGGTGTGTGTGTGTGTATGTGTGTGTGTGCTCAGCACCCCAGGTGTGTGTGTGTGTACTTGCTCCAGCACCCCAGGTGTGTGTGTGTGTGTGTACTTGCTCAGCACCCCAGGTGTGTGTGTGTGTACTTGCTCAGCACCCCAGGTGTGTGTGTGTGTACTTGCTCCAGCACCCCAGGTGTGTGTGTGTGTGCTTGCTCAGCACCCCAGGTGTGTGTGTGTGTACTTGCTCCAGCACCCCAGGTGTGTGTGTGTGTACTTGCTCCAGCACTGGGTGTGTGTGTGTGCTTGCTCAGCACCCCAGGTGTGTGTGTGTGTGCCTCCAGCACCCCAGGTGTGTGTGTGTGTACTTGCTCCAGCACCCAGGTGTGTGTGTGTGTGTACTTGCTCCAGCCCCCAGGTGTGTGTGTGTGTGTACTTGCTCCAGCACCCCAGGTGTGTGTGTGTGTGTGTCTGCTCAGCACCCCAGGTGTGTGTGTGTGTGTACTTGCTCAGCACCCCAGGTGTGTGTGTGTGTGGCCTTGCTCCAGCACCCCAGGGTGTGTGTGTGTGTACTTGCTCCAGCACCCCAGGTGTGTGTGTGTGTGTGTGTACTTGCTCCAGCACCCCAGGTGTGTGTGTGTGTGTACTTGCTCAGCACCCCAGGTGTTGTGTGTGTGTACTTGCTCCAGCACCCCAGGTGTGTGTGTGTGTGTGGTGTACCTGCTCCAGCACCCCAGGTGTGTGTGTGTGTACTTGCTCCAGCACCCAGGTGTGTGTGTGTGTGTTACTTGCTCCAGCCCCCAGGTGTGTGTGTGTGTGCTTGCTCCAGTGTGTGTGTGTGTGGTGTACTGCTCCAGCACCCAGGTGTGTGTGTGTGTGTGTGCCTGCTCCAGCACCCCAGGTGTGTGTGTGTGTGTGTGTACTTGCTCCAGCACCCCAGGTGTGTGTGTGTTACTTGCTCCAGCACCCAGGTGTGTGTGTGTGTGTACTTGCTCCAGCACCCAGGTGTGTGTGTGTGTGCCTCCAGCACCCCAGGTGTGTGTGTGTGTGTGTGTGTGTGTACTTGCTCCAGCACCCAGGTGTGTGTGTGGTGTACTTGCTCCAGCACCCAGGTGTGTTGTGTGCTTGCTCAGCACCCAGGTGTGTGTGTGTGTACTTCTCTCCAGCACCCAGGTGGTGTGTGTGTGTACCTGCTCAGCACCCCAGGTGTGTGTGTGTGTACTTGCTCAGCACCCCAGGTGTGTGTGTGTGTGTGTGTGTGTGCCTGCTCCAGCACCCCAGGTGTGTGTGTGTGTGTACCTGCTCCAGCACCCCAGGTGTGTGTGTGTGTGTACTTGCTCCAGCACCCCAGGTGTGTGTGTGTGTGTACTTGCTCCAGCACCCAGGTGTGTGTGTGTGTGTGTGCCTGCTCAGCACCCCAGGTGTGTGTGTGTGTGTACTTGCTCCAGCACCCCAGGTGTGTGTGTGTACTTGCTCCAGCACCCCAGGTGTGTGTGTGTGTGTAGTTGCTCCAGCACCCCAGGTGTTGTGTGTGTGTACTTGCTCAGCACCCCAGGTGTGTGTGTGTGTGTGGTGTACTTGCTCCAGCACCCCAGGTGTGTGTGTGTGTGTACTTGCTCCAGCACCCAGGTGTGTGTGTGTGTGGCGCTCAGCACCCAGGTGTGTGTGTGTGTGTACTTGCTCCAGCACCCCAGGTGTGTGTGTGTGTGTACTTGCTCAGCACCCCAGGTGTGTGTGTGTGTGTACTTGCTCCAGCCCTGGGTGTGTGTGTGTGTGGTGTACTTGCTCCAGCACCCAGGTGTGTGTGTGTGTGTGTGTGGTGTACCTGCTCCAGCACCCAGGTGTGTGTGTGTGTGTGCCTCCAGCACCCCAGGTGTGTGTGTGTGTGTGTGTACTTGCTCCAGCACCCCAGGTGTGTGTGTGTGTGTGTGTGGTGTATTGCTCCAGCACCCCAGGTGTGTGTGTGTGTACTTGCTCCAGTCTAGGTGTGTGTGTGTGTGGTGTACTTGCTCCAGCACCCCAGGTGTGTGTGTGTGTGTACCTGCTCCAGCACCCAGGTGTGTGTGGTGTACCTGCTCCAGCACCCAGGTGTGTGTGTGTGTGTACTTGCTCCAGCACCCAGGTGTGTGTGTGTGTGTGGTGTACCTGCTCCAGCACCCCAGGTGTGTGTGTGTGTGTACTTGCTCCAGCACCCCAGGTGTGTGTGTGTGTGTACTTGCTCAGCACCCAGGTGTGTGTGTGTGTGTACTTGCTCCAGCACCCCAGGTGTGTGTGTGTACTTGCTCCAGCACCCCAGGTGTGTGTGTGTGTGTACCTCCAGCACCCAGGTGTGTGTGTGTGTGTACTTGCTCCAGCACCCCAGGTGTGTGTGTGTGTGTGGTGTACCTGCTCCAGCACCCAGGTGTGTGTGTGTGTGTACCTGCTCAGCACCCCAGGTGTGTGTGTGTGTGTACTGCTCAGCACCCAGGTGTGTGTGTGTGTGTACTTGCTCCAGCACCCCAGGTGTGTGTGTGTGTGTACTTGCTCCAGCACCCAGGTGTGTGTGTGTGTGTACTTGCTCCAGCACCCCAGGTGTGTGTGTGTGTGTGGTGCCTGCTCCAGCACCCCAGGTGTGTGTGTGTGGTGTCCTGCTCCTAGGTGTGTGTGTGTGTGCCTGCTCCAGCACCCAGGTGTGTGTGTGTGTGTACTTGCTCAGCACCCCAGGTGTGTGTGTGTGCCTTGCTCAGCACCCCAGGTGTGTGTGTGTGTGTACTTGCTCCAGCACCCCAGGTGTGTGTGTGTGTGTACTTGCTCCAGCACCCCAGGTGTGTGTGTGTGTGTGCGTGTACCTGCTCAGCACCCCAGGTGTGTGTGTGTGTGTACCTGCTCAGCACCCCAGGTGTGTGTGTGGTGTACCTGCTCCAGCACCCCAGGTGTGTGTGTGTGTACTTGCTCCAGCACCCCAGGTGTGTGTGTGTGTACTTGCTCCAGCACCCAGGTGTTGTGTGTGTGTACTTGCTCCCCCCAGGTGTTGTGTGTGTGTGCCTCCAGCACCCCAGGTGTGTGTGTGTGTGTACTTGCTCCAGCACCCCAGGTGTGTGTGTGTGTGTGTGTGTGCTTGCTCCAGCACCCCAGGTGTGTGTGTGTGTGTACTTGCTCCAGCACCCCAGGTGTGTGTGTGTGTGTGGTGTACCTGCTCCAGCACAGGTGTGTGTGTGTGTGTGCTTGCTCCAGCACCCAGGTGTGTGTGTGTGTGTACTTGCTCCAGCACCCCAGGTGTGTGTGTGTGTGTACCTGTCCAGCACCCCAGGTGTGTGTGTGTGTGTACTTGCTCCAGCACCCAGGTGTGTGTGTGTGTGTACCTGCTCCAGCACCCCAGGTGTGTGTGTGTGTGTACCTGCTCCAGCACCCCAGGTGTGTGTGTGTTTTGTAAGTCTTTTAAAGTAATGAAGATATTTGTGATAACTAATCATACTTGTTGTCTCCCCACACACACACACCCACAGGGCACTGGTGACATTTAGAGGTCAGAGTGAAGGAGTTGCTATTCCTTGGGCGAGAACATCCTGGAGGACGACTAAGGAGGGAACACACACCTACAATAATAAACCAGTAAGACGCAACTATGTAAACATTGTCCACCACTCAACACGTCATCACACCTGATGTTGCAGTAATACCTGTGACTGACCCGTGACTCACTGAAAAACTCTGACCCTTCTCGCCCACCCTGAAGAACAAGAAGGTCACCTTTCTTATCACTTTTGGGTTGTGGGGAAAACAGAACTGATTTTTACACACCCATTTCTAAAGGAAATCGGATGCTTGGTCACTACGCAACTGAAAAGACATTTATCTGAATATAGAAAACGTGATATATCTGTCTAATTAGTGCAATGACTTCCTGAAAAATAATAATACAAAATGACATAAATTGAATCTCCTTTAAAGTTTGTGCGACTGGTATCCATAAACTCACAGACGTCACACAGTCTTCACTCTTCACTCGGTCCACCAATGGCCCCTCCGCCCTCCATCAAACTTGAAGTGAGAACCAAATTTACTTATGTTACTTTGGTGATTTTGATGAAGATTAACGTGAGTAATTAATATAACATCATCTGATCCTCTTTAATTTCCTCTTTCTCTTGGTAATATTTCTTACACAACAGTAAAGAGACAGAGGTAAAGCATTTTTGTTGATTTTGGGGTTAATTAGTTTGTGTAGACAAAAAATCGTAATATTTCTTCTTCACGTGGCTGGTGTGGATTATATTTATATATACTCCGAGGGACTATCCAAACCTTGACCTCTGCTGCGGTAAGTCAAAGTATTGGTTCTGTACTTAACCAAGTCATTCTTACTCCACGGATAATCGGTTCAAGAATAAATGAATTATTATCTATTGCAATTTGTTGGAAATATAGAGAAAAGATTAGAAAAAACTATATTATATAAAGGCATATTAGGGAAATAGATTTCGGTGACGCACAAATTCTAAAATAAACAAAATATTATAGACCTCAAAGCGACTCTTGAATTACTGTGTAGAGGCGGACACTGGTGTTAGCGTCACTGAGATACCGCCTTAGTTTTCCCAGTTACCCAACTTCGTCACACCCACTCATGGTGAAACACTGTACGCCCCGTCATTTTCAAAATAAACATTTGACATCATTTGATATTAATTATCAATTTATAATCTCGTATGCTTCTTTTGTCTAATTTTAACTTTCATTGTATAGAGACTTATCTGTTTCTACTGCGATATAATCACTGATCAACTCCATGCAGGTACTAGTCAACACCTCAACTCTGTTATCGTGTCCACGTAGGTCACATGGACAATCCTCGAACGACAGATGGAAGATATAGTGCAGTGAAAAACCTTGAAATCACACGTCAGGATAATCATCTGGTTCCGCTTGACAAATAATCACACTTGACAGATGGTGACGCTTGTAGGTATTTCACCAACACGTGGGCAACACACACACACACACATGTGGTTATGAGGGAGAGGTTGAAGACCAACTAGTGTGAGGGTAGCGTCATGGGCTCCTGGGTGTGTGCTTCAGTACCTGCGGCAGGTCCCGCCAGGCTGGTTGTGACGTCAAACACCAAACCTGCCTACAACCATGTTCACACACACACATACTACTACTACTATTACTTTGCTGTCACTCGGAATCGAGTATGACGATCATCCAGCTATGATACAATGATAGGAGTATAGGTTTGTCACCTACGTTGGTGAGCTCTGAGGTTACTAGAGACACCGATACGGGACCGGCAATGTCGTCCACAGATGTTGCACATGTGGAGGGCTACATCTAGTGTGGGAAGGGGAGGCGGCAGCGTCTTCCCGGCGTTGGCGCTTGTCTGCCTCGGTATGCAGTCAGGCTAACTCGAAAGTAGACACCTTCTCGTGTGGTGCTCCTCCAAGCGTTACGGTGTGGAGTGATGGAGTGATCGTCTCCCAGGTGAGGGGATCGATTTGGCACTTTTTCGGGTTTGTCTTAAGACTATCCTTATACCTTTTCAGTTGCCCGCCACCGTTACGTTTACTATTCGTTAGGTGACTGAAAAGTAGCTGCTTTGGTAGTCTACTGTCGTCCATGCGCGTAAAATGACCAGTCCAACGTAGATGCTCCTACAGTTGTTGTAAGCGAGAATGCTGGCATTTGTTTTCTTGTCTTCCCAGCGAACTCGGAGGATGGAACGTAGACTACGTTGGTGAAAGTTTTCAAGTGTCTTGAGGAGCCGCCTGTCTGTGACCCATGTCTCGCTGCCATATAACAGGGTGGGGAGGATCACTGCTCGATATACGTGTGTCACTTTGTAGATAATTTCAGTTCCCTACAGCTGAAGACACGGGTTCGGCGTCTGCCACAGGCATGAGATGCACATCTGATCCGATGTTGAATCTCTTCATCGATATCAGCAGTAGTGGACAGGTGGGAGCCAAGATACTGAAAGTGAGTAACATTAGAGAGGATAGTACCGTTAAGTTGGATGGATGGTGGAGGTGTGGCTGAACCAGGGGCAGGCTGAAAGAGAATCGGGGTTTTATGTACATTCACCTCAAGACCGAAGTGCATAGGCATCTGGATTGTTGTTCAGGATCTCCTGTAGGTCGCATTCAGTGTGAGCAACAAGGGTAGGGTTGTCTGCATACTATTTCAGTAATGGAAACTGCCGACACATTTGTTCCTGCCTGGAGTAGTCTTATGTTGAAAAGACCCTTCATCCGGTACTCCATGTCCACCCTGCCGGCTAAATTGGCACTGGTACGAGTAAGAAAGGCAGCCAAGAAAATGGAAAAGATAGTTTGTGCCAATAAACATCCTTGTTTTACCCCCGTTTGGATGGGGAAGACCGGTGCCATTGCGCAGGACATAGCCGTTCATGCCATTGTAGAGTTGCCTCACAATGGGGATGAATTTGTGGCAGCTAAAACGGTTGAGGGTCCGCCAGAGGTCTTCCTTGCTGACTGAGTCAAAGGCCTTGGTTAGGTCGATGAAGTCCATTTACAGGTCACGACGCTGTTCTCTGCACTTTTCCTGCATCTTGTGGGCAGGAAAGATCATGTCAGTGGTGCCACGTGATGATCGAAAGCCACAGTCTGACCGGTTCCGGTCTCCCTTGTTCTTATAAATATTGACAATGGAGGCGACTTTAAGAGCTTGGGGATTCTTTTTCCATATATTCTCCAGCGGAGAGTGGAGACGGCTGGTAAGCAGAGGTCCACCTGCTTTATACACCTCGGCTGGGATTGCATCAGGCCCTGAGGCTTTGCGGCGACCTGTGGTGTAATGGTCAGCACGATCGCCTCGCAAGCGAGCGGACCCGGGTTCGATCCCCGGGCAGGGTGAAACTATGGGCAACTTTCTTTGAGCCATTTGCCTCTGCCTACCCAGCAGTAATTGGGAACCTGGATGTTAATCGATTTGCGAATCGTTATTCCGGGGTAATGGTTAACCAGTACAGTTGGTGAGTTGTCCGGTCTTCTCGGACTATTTCTTGACACTGGGCCATGCATCTCGTTAACTTAGTGTATGGTTGTTGTGCTGGCGACAGCTTCTACACCTTAAACAAATTCACGCCTATGGGCCCTTGGGCCAGCCATCCTCGTTACACGAGGGGTAACCAAATACACACACGCATACACGCACACCACACATAGACACATGCAAACACACACACATTAATATCCCTGGGCCAAAACAAGTTGAGGGGTAGTACATATGAGCCAAGGAGGCTCGGCATTCAAGAGGTGTGACACAGGTCGCCTTATACCTGCTAGCTGCCCCCTACCTCCACCTTATCAATACACTCGACAGGTCGATAGGTCATTATGGGATTGACAGGAATAGACATCGCAGGTAAGAGAGTGCATGAGGCTTGACAACTGTAAAGAAACCAGTTCAAGGTGGTCTATGTTTCACTTCACCTTAAATTAACCAAACATAATCTAACCAAATCTGAACTGACCTGAAGTCACTTCAGCTAAACTCATTTCACCTAATCTAACCTAACTTCAAACATAGCCGAAACTAGTCTAACTTCACTTACCCCGTCCTGACCTAACTTCGCCTCGCCTCACCTAACCTAGTGTTACAACACCGTTTACTCGGAATATGAAAAAAAATAAAACAAATCCCTCCCTCCAACATATCCTGTACACCTGTATACTCTATACATTCACAGTCATTGTTCTGACGAGTAACTTTTATATATAGGATAATAATGTGTTTAAGAGAAGCATTTCCTTTTTAAATAAATAAGTATAATTTACCTTTTTCTTTTGTACCTTTTTAGGAAAGTGAGTATAAAATAAAATAAAACAGTAAGTGTATTTCCTTTTCCAGCAGTGCTCAAAACAACAGATACGGGGCTAGCAAATACTTAGTATCGTATCAAAATAAAATCACTGATATCGCCCATCACTACTGCCTACACCCCGGACTAACACTGTCTGGAGCTCCCTACCGGAGTATTTGACCTTACACCAGGCAACCCCCAGCAACACAAAACATCCCGCTTTAAATATCATCAATCTTGGCAAGAGAACCACTTGGTGAATACTCCTGAGAACGACACTTGTCTGATCTTTCTTATATATTTATGTTAAACTGTTTCTCTCTCTTTTATATATATATATATATATATATATATATATATATATATATATATATATATATATATATATATATATAATCAACAACCTCACCCCGCCAGGACTCGAACCCACGATCTTATATATATGGAACCTCGTGTTTCGAAGCCGGATTAGGTAAAACGCTACTCTCTGATCATATAAGAGGCATGGTCAATTCCCTTGGAGGTTCACGGCGCCATAAGCTCGATGAACAGGCCTTGTGAGAAATCTAACAAAGTCTAGGATTGCTATTAGTGTCCTAGTGGTGTAAGAGGTAACGTTCACCGGTCACACATACAAGATCGTGGGTTCGAGTCCTGGCGGGTGAGGTTGTGATTATATGTAGTCCGTGCTTTATAAAAAAAAAAAAAAAAAAAAAAAAATATATATATATATATATATATATATATATATATATATATATATATATATATATATATATATATATATATATATATATATATATATATATATATATATATATATATATATATATATGCAAATCACTGTAGGTGCGATCTAGGTATATGCTGATAACCACAAGGAAAGAAGAAAACACGAAGTTCCCAAGCGCTTTCGTGTAATTCACATCTTCAGGGGTGAGTACAGACTAGAGAGAGTAATACAAATCAAGGTGTGTATATATACAGAGGAGGGTGAGACCAGGTCCACAATGGTCAGGTATTAGGTAATGACCCTACTAATCTTTAAATAGCACACAACGGTTGGTGGTCAGGTCAGATGGTCAAGTGACCCGGCCTTCTCACCTGATCACAAATATTCTTAATTACAAAATTGTCCAGCTTGTACATGCCGTTACTCAAATTCATGTTGAATGTTTCGGTATGTTTAATAAGACTAGATTCTATGATGTTCCTACTGTCAATTGACTTACATGGTAATATTGAGGAGGCATTATCCCAGTCAATGCAATGCTTGTTATCCCTCAAATGAACAAACAGAGCATTGGATTCCTGGCCTGTCCTAACACTGTATTTGTGTTGTTTAATTCTAGTTGCAAGATCTTTACCTGTCTGGCCTAAGTAAAACATATTACATTCCTTGCAAGGAACTTTATAAATGCAACCAATTGTGTTGTTGGGGGAGTTCTTGATTAACATTTGTTTAACAGTGCTGAGCTTTTTAAATGCCACACTGACGCTCCAGGTTTTAGCCGCAGGTCGTGTGAGAAATTTTTAGAAATGGTAATATTAAGACATTCTTACGGCCGCGGGTAATGGGGGGCCGTCTTATAAAAAGTTTTCTTAGTAATGTTTAAGCATTTGTCTATGAAAGATCTAGGGTATTTAAGGTTTGAGCCAATATTATATATATATTTGCATTCCTCATCGATGAATTCCGGACTGCAAATTCTCAAGGCACGTAGAAACATTGTTGAAAATACTGACTGTTTGACTTTATTATGGTGGGCAGAATAATAATGAATGTATGAACACACATTAGTTGGTTTTCTATAAATACTGAACTTAAAAGTGTTACCTATTCTGTGTATCAGACAGTCTAGAAATGGCAATTTACAGTCTTGCTCTAATTCCACAGTGAATTTGATCGAGGGGGCTAAGTTGTTAAGTTGTGGCAGGAAAGCTTTTAGGTCCTCATTACATGGCCAGAGACATAATACATCATCAACATATCTAAACCAGACTGCTGAGGGTGGTAAAATATTACTTAATAGTTTCTTTTCAAAGAATTCCATATATAGGTTGCTTAATACAGGTGAGAGTGGATTACCCATTGCCATACCAAATTTTTTAGCATAATATTCCCCATTGAATTCGAATTTGCAATCCTTAATACATAGTTTGATGAGTTCGATGAAGTCGTCTTTCGAGACGGGCAGTGAAATGTTATCCAGGGCATAACTAGTAGGATTAGTAAATTTGCAGATGA
The DNA here is from genome assembly GCF_018991925.1 of Homarus americanus. Taxonomy (NCBI): domain Eukaryota; kingdom Metazoa; phylum Arthropoda; class Malacostraca; order Decapoda; family Nephropidae; genus Homarus; species Homarus americanus. The sequence continues at coordinate 49,055 of NW_024711247.1, read as the reverse complement.
TACCAAAATGGGGAGAGTGATAAATTCAGACAGTGACTTTGAACACCTTCAAAGAGATCTAGATACCTTACATGAGTGGTCAGTAGACTGGCAAATGAATTTTAATACTGATAAATTCAAGGTACTACAGATAGGGAAGACGAATACAAACGTTAAGTATAAACTAGGTAACACGGAAATAGAAACTCAGTTTGTGAAAAAGATCTAGGTGTATTTGTTAGCAACGACTTGAAACCCAGAAAACACGTATTAGCGTTCGCAACAAGGCAAACAGGATTCCTAATTCATTCAGGTCTGTGAGTAACAGAACTGTTGACGTTATCTTGAACTCTACATTAGTGAGGCCACACATGGATTGTGTGGTTCAGTTCTGGTGTCCTTATTATAGAATGGGACATAGATTCGTTGGAGAGAGTACAAAGAAGAATGACAAAAATGATCCATAATATTAAACCTTCATATGAAGAAAGACTGAAAAGTTTAGGCCATATTCAGCTAGAGAGGCGTAGAGTTAGGGAGATATATAGGAGGTGTACAAGTGGGTAAGTGGGATTAACAAGGGTAAAAATGGAAGATGTTCTGAAGCCAGTAATAACGAGAAATAACTAGAACAAATGGCTTTAAATTAGATAAATTCCGATTTCAGAAAGGATATAGGCAAGCACTGGTTTGGTAATAGAGTTGTGGATATGTGGAATAGGCTACCGAGTGCTATAGTAGGATCGGGGACGCTAGGGAGCTTCAAGACGAAGTTGGATAGGCACATGGAAGTGCTGGGATGGGTGTGAAAGGGATCTGCCCTGTATGGGCCAGTCGGCCTCCTGCAGTATCCCACTTTCTTATGTTCTTATGAATCTATGAGGGACTCTAGTAAATCATCAACTGGGACCTTTGTAAAGATTGACGTTACATCAAAGCTGACCAGTTTAAAATCATGATAAATGTGTAAGTTATTGAGTTTATCAACCAGATCCATATTATTCTTGATATTGGAGTTAGAAATGTTGCCAACTAGGGGATTTGGTAAAGAAACTAACCATTTAGATATGTCTCTGGCCATGTAATGAGGACCTAAAAGCTTTCCTGCCACAACTTAACAACTTAGCCCCCTCGATCAAATTCACTATGGAATTAGAGCAAGACTGTAAATTGCCATTCCTAGACTGTCTGATACACAGAATAGGTAACACTTTTAAGTTCAGTATTTATAGAAAACCAACTAATGTGTGTTCATACATTCATTATTATTCTGCCCACCATAATAAAGTCAAACAGTCAGTATTTTCAACAATGTTTTTACGTGCCTTGAGCATTTGCAGTCCGGAATTCATCGATGAGGAATACAAATATATATATAATATTGGCTCAAACCTTAAATACCCTAGATCTTTCATAGACAAATGCTTAAACATTACTAAGAAAACTTTTTATAGAACTGACCCCAAGCCCACCCATGACCATAAGAATATCTTAATATTACCATTTCACAAAAATTTCTCACACATTCCTGCACAGCTAAAAACCTGGAACGTCAATGTGGCATTTAAAAACTCATGCACTGTAGTGTCTAAATTTTACAGTGTGTCTCATTCATCCCAGTCACAGACGCTATCCTTCCACGGGTCACGGACAATTTATTTTGTTTAGTAAATTTAAGTGTTCTTGTGCTGGTTCGGGATTTTTCTCAAAGGGGCACTTCCACTGCAATTTCATCTAATAATCTTTAATAAACCCCAAGTCAAGTGAGAAATTAAAGTCCAGTAAATTCCGACCGGTTATATATATATATATATATATATATATATATATATATATATAGAGAGAGAGCAGTGAATCATGAGTTTAAGCAAGCTTGTAATTAATATTCAGTGAGTACAGACTAGTTCGTATCACTCTCAGAAGATGTGAAGAATAACAAAAGCGTTGGGAACTTGTGTTTTTCTTTTCCTTGTGGGTTATCAGTATACTCTAGATCACGCGCAAATTTACAGTAGATTTACTTGCATATATATATATATATATATATATATATATATATATATATATATATATATATATATATATATATATATATATATATATATATATATATATATATATATATATATATATATATTCACATTTCAATGGAAACGTGGAAAAGAAAAATCTTGATAAAATCACAAAGGAAAAGGGAAACAATTGAGCACCTTAGCTTTCATCTTTATTCAAGACAACTTCAGAGGCAACTGTAATTACAGGAAGTGAGAGAGGCTTATATACAAAGGGTGACCTTACATAACATCAGGTCAGGTCAATAACGTGGGATCGAATAATTCACACACCACCACCACCGAACACGAAAAAAAGAGCTTATAAAAATTGAGCGATGTAACAAGTCAGGTCAAAATCCTGAGACCCATTAATCATCCACCCTACATCTACCTCAAATGCTTTCAGAGCATTTTTAACCTTGGGCCACTGACAAATAAATTTGTATAACATATTATCAGTTTTGTACTGACCATCACAAAGTTTAATAGAAATCATTTCCCTCATCAAACTTACTTTCTGTGACACATGTTGACTTAAACACTTCTAAACTGTTTTCCCAATTGAATGGTTATTGTTCCTTATATGAACGGTAATTAAAGGTGAAAATTATGATTCAAGATTTGGGTACAGGTAAATGACACCAAAGACAACATGTTCCATAGAGTAATTTTAAGAAGAAAAAAAATAAGACAGCGAATTAAGAATAAATATACAGTATACAAAGTGAAATAGAACAGAAGAGACACAAATGCCATTTAGTTCGAGGTAACAATTACAATCTGGAAGGTCAAACCCAAGTTAAATTATATTATGTCCAGGTATTTATATGTACTGTATAAGGTTAGGTATTGCATCAACCAAACACGAACACAAACGAAAACCTGGCAAGAAGGTTGTTGTTCATTGTGTAATTTTTACTCTGCACCAAGGATGCCATGTTGCAACACTACACTACACTCAGCGTACAGACGCCAGCAATATTCTATCTGGGACATCGACTACCATATGTGAGGTCAACTGTAGGACCTCTGAAAATGACAACAATAGTTCTAGAAGCTTTGTGTATATGTGTTGATTAAGTTTGTAAGACCCGTGCTGTGGGTCTAGTTAAAATTAATGTTCTGTGATGATGACACGATGGTGTTGTTGACTCATGCAATATCTTGACGGTTATTTGCATCAATTGCAAATTTTCTGTATGTATACCAGAGATCAACAGGAGAGGTGTAAGTGGTTTGCGCGACGGTATGTGATGCCAGCTGCCTCGGTGTAGTATAGGCCTACCTTCGTGGGTAAGATTTCCCGGCTCCCGCCCCTGTGGCCAGTACTAGAAGACCTATTACTCTGTGCGCTATGTCACACAGACACCCCAGGCAGTGCCAACCACCCTTCATGCTCCACACCCGACCAAGTTTAGACTTATTACTTATACCTACATCAGTGTGATCATAGGAGTTGAGTATTACTGCTATAGATGTATAAATTAGAGCCAGGTATAACTATTACTGCTGTAGATGTATAAATTAGAGCCAGGTATAACTATTACTGCTATAGATGTATAAATTAGAGCCAGGTATAACTATTACTGCTATAGATGTATAAATTAGAGCCAGGTATAACTATTACTGCTATAGATGTATAAATTAGAGCCAGGTATAACTATTACTGCCATAGATGTATAAATTAGAGCCAGGAATAACTATTATTGCCATAGATGTATAAATTAGAGCCAGGTATAACTATTACTGCTGTAGATGTATAAATTAGAGCCAGGAATAACTATTATTGCCATAGATGTATAATTTAGAGACAGGTATAACTATTACTGCTATAGATGTATAAATTAGAGCCAGGTATAACTATTATTGCCATAGATGTATAAATTAGAGCCAGGTATAACTATTACTGCTATAGATGTATAAATTAGAGCCAGGAATAACTATTACTGCTACAGATGTATAAATTAGAGCCAGGTATAACTATTATTGCCATAGATGTATAAATTAAAGCCAGGTATAACTATTATTGCCATAGATGTATAAATTAGAGTCAGGTATAACTATTACTGCTATAGATGTATAAATTAGAGCCAGGTATAACTATTGCTGCTATAGATGTATAAATTAGAGCCAGGTATAACTATTACTGCTATAGATGTATAAATTAGAGCCAGGTATAACTATTACTGCTATAGATGTATAAATTAGAGCCAGGTATAACTATTACTGCTATAGATGTATAAATTAGAGCCAGGTATAACTATTGCTGCTATAGATGTATAAATTAGAGCCAGGTATAACTATTACTGCTATAGATGTATAAATTAGAGCGAGGTATAACTATTACTGCTATAAATGTATAAATTAGAGACAGGTATAACTATTACTGATATAGATGTATAAATTAGAGCCAGGTATAACTATTACTGCTATAGATGTATAAATTAGAGCCAGGTATAACTATTACTGCTATAGATGTATAAATTAGAGCCAGTATAACTATTACTGCTATATGTATAAATTAGAGCCAGGTATAACTATTACTGCTATAGATGTATAAATTAGAGCCAGGTATAACTATTACTGCTATAGATGTATAAATTAGAGCCAGGTATAACTATTACTGCTATAGATGTATAAATTAGAGCCAGGTATAACTATTACTGCTGTAGATGTATAAATTAGAGCCAGATATAACTATTACTGCTATAGATGTATAAATTAGAGCCAGGTATAACTATTACTGCTGTAGATGTATAAATTAGAGCCAGGTATAACTATTACTGCTATAGATGTATAAATTAGAGCCAGGTATAACTATTACTGCTGTAGATGTTTAAATTAGAGCCAGGTATAACTATTACTGCTATAGATGTATAAATTAGAGCCAGGTATAACTATTACTGCTGTAGATGTATAAATTAGAGCCAGGTATAACTATTACTGCTGTAGATGTATAAATTAGAGCCAGGTATAACTATTCCTGCTATAGATTTATAAATTAGAGCCAGATATAACTATTACTGCTATAGATGTATAAATTAGAGCCAGGTATAACTATTACTGCTGTAGATGTATAAATTAGAGCCAGGTATAACTATTACTGCTGTAGATGTATAAATTAGAGCCAGGTATAACTATTACTGCTGTAGATGTATAAATTAGAGCCAGGTATAACTATTACTGCTGTAGATGTATAAATTAGAGCCAGGGATAACTTTTACTGCTGTAGATTTATAAATTAGAGCCAGGTATAACTATTACTGCTGTAGATGTATAAATTAGAGCCAGGTATAACTATTACTGCTGTAGATGTATAAATTAGAGCCAGGTATTACTATTACTGCTGTAGATTTATAAATTAGAGCCAGGTATAACTATTACTGCTGTAGATTTATAAATTAGAGCCAGATATAACTATTACTGCTATAGATGTATAAATTAGTCAGGTATAACTATTACTGCTGTAGATTTATAAACTAGAGTCAGGTATAAATATTCCTGCTGTAGATTTATAAATTAGAGTCAGGTATAACTATTCCTGCTATAGATTTATAAATTAGAGCCAGGTATAACTATTACTGCTATAGATGTATAAATTAGAGCCAGGTATAACTATTACTGCCATAGTGTATAAATTAGTCAGGTATAACTATTACTGCTATAGATGTATAAACTAGAGTCAGGTATAACTATTACTGCTGTAGATTTATAAACTAGAGTCAGGTATAAATATTCCTGCTGTAGATTTATAAATTTGAGACAGGTATAACTATTACTGCTATAGATGTATAAACTAGAGTCAGGTATAAATATTCCTGCTGTAGATTTATAAATTAGAGCCAGGTATAACTATTACTGCTATAAATGTATAAATTAGAGTCAGGTATAACTATTCCTGCTATAGATGTATAAATTAGTCAGGTATAACTATTACTGCTGTAGATTTATAAATTAGAGTCAGGTATAACTATTACTGCTATAGATGTATAAATTAGTGCCAGGTATAACTATTCCTGCTATAGATGTATAAATTAGAGCCAGGTATAACTATTCCTGCTATAGATGTATAAATTAGAGCCAGGTATAACTATTACTGCTATAGATGTATAAATTAGAGTCAGGTATAACTATTCCTGCTATAGATGTATAAATTAGTCAGGTATAACTATTACTGCTGTAGATTTATAAATTAGAGTCAGGTATAACTATTACTGCTATAGATGTATAAATTAGAGCCAGGTATAACTATTACTGCTATAGATGTATAAATTAGAGCCAGGTATAACTATTCCTGTTATAGATGTATAAATTAGAGCCAGGTATAACTATTACTGCTATAGATGTATAAATTAGAGCCAGGTATAACTATTACTGCTATAGATGTATAAATTAGAGCCAGGTATAACTATTACTGCTATAGATGTATAAATTAGAGCCAGGTATAACTATTACTGCTATAGATGTATAAATTAGAGCCAGGTATAACTATTATTGCTATAGATGTATAAATTAGAGCCAGGTATAACTATTACTGCTATAGATGTATAAATTAGAGCCAGGTATAACTATTACTGCTATAGATGTATAAATTAGAGCCAGGTATAACTATTACTGCTATAGATGTATAAATTAGAGCCAGGTATAACTATTATTGCTATAGATGTATAAATTAGAGCCAGGTATAACTATTACTGCTATAGATGTATAAATTAGAGCCAGGTATAACTATTACTGCTACAGATGTATAAATTAGAGCCAGGTATAACTATTACTGCTATAGATGTATAAATTAGAGCCAGGTATAACTATTACTGCCATGGATGTATAAAATAGAGCCAGGTATAACTATTATTGCTGTAGAGGTATAAATTAGAGCCAGGTATAACTATTCCTGCTGTAGATGTATAAATTAGAGTCAGATATAACTATTCCTGTTATATATGTATAAATTAGAGCCAGGTATAACTATTACTGCTATAGATGTATAAATTAGAGCCAGGTATAACTATTCCTGCATAGTTTATAAATTAGTCAGGTATAACTATTACTGCTATAGATGTATAAATTAGAGTCAGGTATAACTATTACTGCTGTAGATTTATAAATTAGAGGTATAACTATTACTGCTATAGATGTATAAATTAGAGCCAGGTATAACTATTTGCTGCTAAATTAGCAGGTAGATGTATAAATTAGAGCCAGGTATAACTATTGCTGCTATAGATGTATAAATTAGAGACAGGTATAACTATTACTGCTATAGATGTATAAATTAGAGCCAGGTATAACTATTACTGCTATAGATGTATAAATTAGAGCCAGGTATAACTATTACTGCTATAGATGTATAAATTAGAGCCAGGTATAACTATTACTGCCATAGATGTATAAATTAGAGCCAGGTATAACTATTACTGCTATAGATGTATAAATTAGAGCCAGGTATAACTATTACTGCTATAGATGTATAAATTAGAGCCAGGTATAACTATTACTGCCATAAATGTATAAATTAGAGCCAGGAATAACTATTCCTGTTATATATGTATAAATTAGAGCCAGGTATAACTATTACTGCTATAGATGTATAAATTAGAGCCAGGTATAACTATTACTGCTGTAGATGTATAAATCAGAGCCAGGTATAACTATTACTGCTATAGATGTATAAATTAGAGCCAGGTATAACTATTCCTGTTATATATGTATAAATTAGAGCCAGGTATAACTATTCCTGTTATATATGTATAAATTAGAGCCAGGTATAACTATTACTGCTATAGATGTATAAATCAGAGCCAGGTATAACTATTCCTGTTATATATGTATAAATTAGAACTAGGTATAACTATTACTGCTATAGATGTACAGTATAAATTAGAGCCAGGTATAACTATTCCTGCTGTAGATTTATAAATTAGTCAGGTATAACTATTCCTGCTGTAGATTTATAAATTAGTCAGGTATAACTATTCCTGCTGTAGATTTATAAATTAGTCAGGTATAACTATTCCTGCTGTAGATTTATAAATTAGTCAGGTATAACTATTCCTGCTGTAGATTTATAAATTAGTCAGGTATAACTATTCCTGCTGTAGATTTATAAATTAGAGTCAGGTATAACTATTCCTGCTGTAGATTTATAAATTAGTCAGGTATAACTATTACTGCTACAGATTTATAAATTAGAGTCAGGTATAACTATTCCTGCTGTAGAATTATAAATTAGTCAGGTATAACTATTCCTGCTGAAGAATTATAAATTAGTCAGGTATAACTATTACTGCTGTAGATTTATAAATTAGAGTCAGGTATAACTATTCCTGCTGTAGAATTATAAATTAGTCAGGTATAACTATTCCTGCTGTAGATTTATAAATTAGAGTCAGGTATAACTATTCCTGCTGTAGAATTATAAATTAGTCAGGTATAACTATTCCTGCTGTAGAATTATAAATTAGTCAGGTATAACTATTCCTGCTGTAGATTTATAAATTAGTCAGGTATAACTATTCCTGCTGTAGATTTATAAATTAGTCAGGTATAACTATTCCTGCTGTAGATTTATAAATTAGAGCCAGGTATAACTATTCCTGCTGTAGATTTATAAATTAGAGTCAGGTATAACTATTCCTGCTGTAGAATTATAAATTAGTCAGGTATAATTATTCCTGCTGTAGATTTATAAATTAGAGTCAGGTATAACTATTACTGCTATAGATGTATAAATTAGAGCCAGGTATAAGAATTATTGTTGTAGAGGTATAAATTAGAGCCAGGTATAACTATTACTGCTATAGATGTATAAATTAAAGTCAGGTATAACTATTCCTGCTGTACATGTATAAATTAGAGTCAGGTATAACTATTCCTGCTGTAGATGTATAAATTAGAGTCAAGTATAACTATTACTGCTATAGATGTATAAATTAGAGCCAGGTATAACTATTCCTGCTATAGATGTATAAATTAGAGTCAGGTATAACTATTCCTGTTACAGAAGTATAAATTAGAGCCAGGTATAACAGTTATTGCTGTAGAGGTATAAATTAGAGCCAGGTATTACTATTCCTGCTATAGATGTATAAATTAGAGCCAGGTATAACTATTACTGCTACAGATGTATAAATTAAAGTCAGGTATAACTATTCCTGCTGTACATGTATAAATTAGAGTCAGGTATAACTATTCCTGTTATAGAAGTATAAATCAGAGTCAGGTATAACTATTCCTGTAATAGAAGTATAAATCAGAGTCAGGTATAACTATTCCTGCTACAGATATATAAATTAGAGTCAGGTATAACTATTCCTGTTATAGAAGTATAAATCAGAGTCAGGTATAACTATTCCTGCTGTAGATGTATAAATTAGAGCCAGGTATAACTATTACTGCTACAGATGTATAAATTAGAGTCAGGTACAACTATTCCTGCTGTAGATGTATAAATTAGAGTCAGGTATAACTATTCCTGTTATAGAAGTATAAATCAGAGTCAGGTATAACTATTCCTGCTGTAGATGTATAAATTAGAGCCAGGTATAGCTATTCCTGTTATAGAAGTATAAATCAGAGTCAGGTATAACTATTCCTGTTATAGAAGTATAAATCAGAGTCAGGTATAACTATTCCTGCTATAGATGTATAAATTAGAGCCAGGTATATCTATTACTGCTACAGATGTATAAACTAGAGTCAGGTATAACTATTCCTGCTGTAGATTTATAAATTAGAGTCAGGTATAACTATTACTGCTGTAGATTTATAAATCAGAGTCAGGTATAACTATTCCTGCTATAGATGTATAAATTAGAGCCAGGTATATCTATTACTGCTACAGATGTATAAACTAGAGTCAGGTATAACTATTCCTGCTGTAGATTTATAAATTAGAGTCAGGTATAACTATTCCTGCTGTAGATTTATAAATTAGAGTCAGGTATAACTATTCCTGCTGTTGATTTATAAATTAGAGTCAGATATAACTATTCCTGCTGTAGATTTATAAATTAGTCAGGTATAACTATTCCTGCTGTAGATTTATAAATTAGAGTCAGGTATAACTATTACTGCTGTAAATGTATAAATTAGAGTCAGGTATAACTATTACTGCTACAGATGTATAAATTTGAGTCAGGTATAACTATTCCTGCTGTAGATGTATAAATTTGAGTCAAGTATAACTATTCCTGCTGTAGATGTATAAATTAGAGTCAGGTATAACTATTACTGCTACAGATGTATAAATTTGAGTCAGGTATAACTATTCCTGCTGTAGATGTATAAATTTGAGTCAGGTATAACTATTCCTGCTGTTGATGTATAAATTAGAGTCAGGTATAACTATTCCAGCTGTAGAAGTATAAATTAGAGTCAGGTATAACTATTCCTGCTGTAGATTTATAAATTAGAGTCAGGTATAAGTATTCCTGCTGTAGATTTATAAATTAGAGTCAGGTATAACTATTACTGCTATAGATGTATAAATTTGAGTCAGGTATAACTATTCCTGCTGTAGATGTATAAATTTGAGTCAGGTATAAATGTAGATGTATAAATTAGAGTCAGGTATAACTATTACTGCTACAGATGTATAAATTTGAGTCAGGTATAACTATTCCTGCTGTAGATGTATAAATTTGAGTCAGGTATAACTATTCCTGCTGTAGATGTATAAATTAGAGTCAGGTATAACTATTCCAGCTGTAGAAGTATAAATTAGAGTCAGGTATAACTATTCCTGCTGTAGATTTATAAATTAGAGTCAGGTATAAGTATTCCTGCTGTAGATTTATAAATTAGAGTCAGGTATAACTATTACTGCTATAGATGTATAAATTTGAGTCAGGTATAACTATTCCTGCTGTAGATGTATAAATTTGAGTCAGGTATAACTATTCCTGCTGTAGATTTATAAATTAGAGTCAGGTATAAGTATTCCTGCTGTAGATTTATAAATTAGAGTCAGGTATAACTATTACTGCTACAGATGTATAAATTTGAGTCAGGTATAACTATTCCTGCTGTAGATGTATAAATTTGAGTCAGGTATAACTATTCCTGCTGTAGATGTATAAATTAGAGTCAGGTATAACTATTACTGCTGTAGATGTATAAATTAGAGTCAGGTATAACTATTACTGCTACAGATGTATAAATTTGAGTCAGGTATAACTATTCCTGCTGTAGATGTATAAATTTGAGTCAGGTATAACTATTCCTGCTGTAGATGTATAAATTAGAGTCAGGTATAACTATTACTGCTACAGATGTATAAATTTGAGTCAGGTATAACTATTCCTGCTGTAGATGTATAAATTAGAGTCAGGTATAACTATTCCAGCTGTAGAAGTATAAATTAGAGTCAGGTATAACTATTCCTGCTGTAGATTTATAAATTAGAGTCAGGTATAAGTATTCCTGCTGTAGATTTATAAATTAGAGTCAGGTATAACTATTACTGCTACAGATGTATAAATTTGAGTCAGGTATAACTATTCCTGCTGTAGATGTATAAATTTGAGTCAGGTATAACTATTCCTGCTGTAGATGTATAAATTAGAGTCAGGTATAACTATTACTGCTACAGATGTATAAATTTGAGTCAGGTATAACTATTCCTGCTGTAGATGTATAAATTTGAGTCAGGTATAACTATTCCTGCTGTAGATGTATAAATTAGAGTCAGGTATAACTATTCCAGCTGTAGAAGTATAAATTAGAGTCAGGTATAACTATTCCTGCTGTAGATTTATAAATTAGAGTCAGGTATAAGTATTCCTGCTGTAGATTTATAAATTAGAGTCAGGTATAACTATTACTGCTATAGATGTATAAATTTGAGTCAGGTATAACTATTCCTGCTGTAGATGTATAAATTTGAGTCAGGTATAACTATTCCTGCTGTAGATTTATAAATTAGAGTCAGGTATAAGTATTCCTGCTGTAGATTTATAAATTAGAGTCAGGTATAACTATTACTGCTACAGATGTATAAATTTGAGTCAGGTATAACTATTCCTGCTGTAGATGTATAAATTTGAGTCAGGTATAACTATTCCTGCTGTAGATGTATAAATTAGAGTCAGGTATAACTATTCCAGCTGTAGAAGTATAAATTAGAGTCAGGTATAACTATTCCTGCTGTAGATTTATAAATTAGAGTCAGGTATAAGTATTCCTGCTGTAGATTTATAAATTAGAGTCAGGTATAACTATTACTGCTCCAAGTGTATAATTCTGAGTTTGTACAGCTCGTTGCCCTCACTCCGGGGGTGACCTATATTAATGGTTGCCCCTCGTTTAAGGAGGATGGTCGGCCCCAGGGCCACCTAGGCGTGGATTTGTTTAAGATGTAGAAGCTGTCGCCAACAGAACAACCAAACCCTAAGTTAACGAGCTGAGTAACCCAATGTCAAGGAATATTCCGAGAAGACCGGACAACTAGCCAACTGCACTGGCTAACCATTACCCCAGAACACGATCCGCAACTCGATTAACATCCAGGTCCATTACTGCTGGGTAAACAGAGGCAAATGGCGTAAAGAAACTTGCCCATAGTTTCACCCTGCCCGGGGTGGCCTATACATCCGTGACCACGCACATGTGTCCATACTACCCGGACAGTGCTGGCCAACCCGTCACCTCTCTGGTCTTTTTCATAATAATTACATTCATCCAAATGAGATAAAAGCAGGTGTCAGTGGCAGACATCCTGTGAAATGGCAGTCGTGACCCGTATTAACCAAGTGTCTTAAGGTCATAATTGCTTCTTCTCACCTGATACTTGGGAGATCCGAGTCACTCATGTATTTGTCTCCTCATCCTTCCTCACTAGTTACTCCTGTTGCTCGAAGTGTGGACCATTATGTTGGGTAACTGCCCTTGCATCTGTGCGAACCGGAACCAAAACAGCACAAGCTGTGAATATGTGAGAAACAACCGCCGTTGTGTGGGATGCAGGAAGGGGAAGCAACTGTCAGAATCCCCCAGGGCAGGGATCCGTCACAGTGGATATCGCCTGGACAACACCGCGAGACGATATCCTGAATGACAGCAGTGAGACCACCCAGTCTGAAAATGTAGTGCCAAGAAATGCTGCTCCAACATTAGCAGATGTACATGAGGTTAATAACAGACAGCCACCACATTAGAAAGGCATGTGGAGGGAAGATGAAGAGAAGTGGGTCAAAGAAACCTACTCAGAAGTTGTCAGGTGGTCTCCAATTAACCTCTTTGAACCACCAAAATGTGGAGCCACCAAAGAAATGATCCGGCAGATGACTCGCTTCATACAAAATTACACTCATGACAATTCCCTGGCCCCAATAGCTCTCCACATACAGGCAATAATACCTCATCTATTCTACCAGAGAACACACGCAAGGAGTAAGAGTAAGGAAAATGTAGCTGCAATGAAGAGTAGACAGACATTGTGGCAGAACAGGGCTATTGATGAACTAAGTGAGACAAGAACACTGCAACACAGACTGAAATGTACAGGAGATGGAAAGCAAACAACTGAGGATGCTGCCAGAAAGTTTGGTAACAAGATGCATGTGGGAAAAGTGTCCTTGGTGGTAAGATTTCTCACAGAGGAATCTTCCGCTGGTGTTCTGCCAATAGACAGAGAGACCTTACAACAACTGAAGGAAAAACATCCCCCAGCAAGTGCAGAGGAAGGCATCAGGTTCCAAGGTGACTATATCCCCCCAAATGCTGTCATGTTCGAGAAAATAACAGAGGGGTGGTTTGGCAAACTTGGTTAAGTTCAATAGTAATAAAACTCAATATTTACTAATTACACTTTGTAAATTAGACGATCTCCCACCAATTACATTTCAGGACGCTATCATCCTGCCAAATTCTGAAATAAATATGTTGGGCCTCACCATTTCCTCCAATATGTCATGGAAATCACACATCCTTAATATAGCTAAAGCTGCCTCCCGAAAGTTGGGAATGCTGTACAGATGCCGTAGCTACTTCACTCCTGAGCAGTTGCTCCAAGTATATAAGGGATTCATTCGTCCTAACTTGGAGTACTGCTCTCATATCTGGGGTGGCTCTTCTTCTGTCCAACTATTAGATAGGGTGGAATCAAAGGCATTTCGTCTAATTAACTCTCCTCCTTTAGTCGACAATCTCTCTTCCCTTTCTCTTCGCTGCAATGTTGCTTCACTCTCTCTCTTTTACAGGTACTTTAACGGGCAATGTTCGGTGGATTTAGCATCCTGTGTACCGCCGGCAAGGCCATGGGCTCGTAACACGTGTCTTGCCCGCGGTGCTCACCGTTTCTCTGTGGATGTCGGTCACACGAGAATAACCCGTTACAGTACATCCTTCTTTCCTCACACAGCCAAACTGTGGAATGTTCTGCCTTCTTCTGTGTTCCATACTTATACAATCTATCTCACTTCAAAAAGCTGGTTTTCCGGCAGCTTCGTGGTGTAGGTTAACACAATATAACCTTTTTCTTCTCTATTTTCAATTTATTTCTGTTCTTTTCTTTCGCCCCGGCCCCGTTGTGGGTCGTTTGACCTGTGCCCGGGTGGGCTAATTCCCGTAAAAAAAAAATGAAGACACAGGGAGGGGCAGGCCCTTAAGGCCTGGATGCAGACGGTTGGAGAGTCATCCTCAGCACTAACAAGTTTGGTGCCGCATCAAGTGATCACTGCAATGCCACCACCGCCCTTGCAATAAAGCAAGCAACCTCATGCTGCCTTCACCTACAAACTCTGACAGCCTGCCGCCTCATCCCCCTGAATAAAAACCCAGGATGTAGGCCTATAGGGGTGGGGGAAGTGCAGAAGCGAATCATTGGAAAATACATAATGGAGGTGGTCACTGATGATGTCAAGGCAGCTGCAAGGAACCTGCAAGTATGTGCTGGCCACCAGGCTGAGGGTGAAGCTGTCAAATACTTTTCTCATGGCGTGATTGATAGCTTTACCCTCAGCCTGGTGGCCAGCAGTACTCCTGGTTGACGCTTCCAACGCATTCAACATAATAAACTGCAAGGCTACACTGCACAACATCAAGATCAAGTGTCCAAGCTCTGCAATGTATGTTGAAAACACCTATAGGAACCCGACAGACCCCTATATAACAAGCTTCAAGACCCTAAGAGGAGATACCACCATACAGTCAACTGAGGGAACTATGCAGAGTGATCCTGTTGCCATAGAAATGTACGCACTAGGCTTATCCGTGCTACAACACACAATAAACTACGAAACAACCAATGTCAAGCAAGTGGCATACGCTGATGACCTTAATGAAGCAGGAAAAGTGGTGGACATAAAAAAGCGGTGGGACCTGGTAACATCACGGGGCCCACAAATAGGGTACTACCCAAATGCCAGCAAGTCCTTCCTCATTGTGAAGCCAGAACACTATGAACGGGCAGTGGCGGTGTTCGGTGGAAGTGAAGTCAAAATAACAAAGGACGGTCAAAGACATCTAGGTGCGGGAATTGACACGAAGGACTTTAGGACCGAGTATGTAACAGGAAAGATAAATGAGTGGGTGAAGGAAATCCAAGCTCTGTCTGATATTGCTAAAACTAAGTCACATGCATATTTTGCGGCATTCACCCATGGAGTCAAGCATTGCTGGAATTACCTGATGAACACTATCCCTGATATGGGACCCCACCTCCACCCTCTGGAAGAAGCCACCAAGGTCACTTTTATCCGAAGACTAGTGAAAAACCATTATTTAATCCCAGCATTAAGATCACTCCTTGCATTACCACTGAGACCGGGAGGAATGGGAATTACCAATCCAGAGGAGCTTGCTGCCACCGAACATCAGAACTCAGTCAAGCTCACGGCAGCCCTCACTGAGCATATAATAGCTCGGAATGTAACAAGTGTGGTGGATTCCAATGAATTAAACAAGACTCAATGGTCCATTACGGCAGATCGACAGCACACCGAAAGTGATAAACTTCAACAACTGATGCCGCAATTGCCAGAGAACTTGAAAATAAGTAGCTATAGTACAGGAGGTGGGCGCCTCGAACTGGCTAACAACGTTACCGATAAGGACAAAAGGTTTCACTCTTAATAAACAAGAATTTACAGATGCCATTGGTCAAAGGCAGCGACTTTCAACTAATGTGCCGCGGGAGTTTAATTTGCCTGTCAACCATTCGACCTCGGACAAGGAACATCATGAGACAACACCAAGCACAGGTTTCCCACTGATATTTTTATGTAAGCAAAGGCTTTTTATTTGTATTTCTGTTTGTATTTGAATACAATCTATATCTGAAAGTTTTAATGAATGGCATATTTTTCAATGACATCTTGTTTCAATGTGTAGTAATAACAAATATGCACATAACTTTCAAATTACTTTGAAAACCATGATCAACAATATACTTATGGCAATAAAATTAATAAAATATTATTATTTTTTGTAAATTATGACATCGACCACACCATGGTGTGCATGAAAGGGGGGCTTCATATGCATGAGGCATGACGAAGTAAGGGATCTCACAGCAAATTTACTCAAGGAAATTTGCCGCATCACGGTGGAACCTTCCACCGACCCTCCTTCCATTGGACGGTGAGGAACTCCATCACAGGACTTACAACACATCTAACAAAGCCCTGTGGACGTGAGCACCCGAGGATTCTGGACTAGGGGATAACCGCATGTTACCGTAACATGTCTCTTGAGTCTGCATACAAGAGGAATGAGAACAACAACATTAGGGCGGAGGCCACGAGAACTCATAATGTGGATCAGGGCAGCTTCACTCCTCTGGTGTTCACAACTTCTGGCGGGATGGGAACAAGTGCAAGACGCTTCTACGCAAGACTGGCGGAGGTGTTGTCTGAGCAGAAGCAGCAGCCCAGAAGTTACGTTACAGCCTGGTTGAGATGTCGGCTGTCCTTCTCTCTGCTTAGGTCTGCATTGTTTTACCTCAGGGGAATAATTTTAAGGCAATAAAATGGTGGCGAAGGTGTGGCTATTGGGGGAGGCTGGAGGCCACGTGTAAAAAAAAAAAAAAAAAAAAGTTGTAGTAGTAGAAAATATAGAGGTGAACAGTGTAGTGACAACTGATCTCGTGACCCTTGTAGGTAATTGTTTGTGTTCTGAGCGTGGTGGAGGTAGTGACCGGGTGAACAGCACTGTCTTGACACTATGCACACAGCCCATGATTTTACATACTGAGAGACAAGATTACATACATACATACATACATACACAAGACGATCGCCATATCCTTTCACAGCCAAAAGGATATTAACGTGTGTGTGTGTGTGTGTGTGTGTGTGTGTGTGTGTGTGTGTGTGTGTGTGTGTATGTGTGTGTGTGTGTGTGTGTGTGTGTGTGTGTATGGTGTGTGTGTGTGTGTGTGTGTGTGCGTGTGTGTGCGTGTGTGTGTTGTACATATATTTTTTGCAGGGAATTACCCCTCCGGTTTATACGCACTGGACAACCTCGACCAATGAGGGCAGGGGATATCCCAGCTTGAGTATTACGCAAATTTCCAGCGCATAAAAACTTGTTTCGTCGTAAAAAAAAAATAAGTGGAAATATATTTGACGAGAACAGAACTTGACTTGTCAACTTTTTATACATCGTATCCGACCACGATACTGGGAGCGGGGATTCCCCACACAGGGAACAATGTTCTCTTTTTCACTCTTGAAGGGTCGTGTACCTGCGTCAGTATCATGGTTATTCCTGAATCATTTATAGTGTTACACCTGTACATTGTTACAAGGTAGGCCTCTAAGTAAGAGAGGAGAGGAAAGTTTTAAACAAAGATAAAGCGCAGTGAGTGATAAGACAAGTTGTGTTGTCAAACCTATTCACCAGGCGTATCCCTGCCAACAATTGAAGACGCTTGAAACAGGACAATCTGAAATGACGGAGATTATATGACACAGGGAAAACACTCTGAGGCAGGGAGTTCCAATCTTAGTCCAGGTTATGAACAAACGTTGGTAAACTGACGTCTTACATGATAAAACTTTTAACAGAAAATCAATGGACCCTCCCAAATGCTCTCGCCAACCGGTTGAGGGTGTGTGGTGGCGGTATCTAGACTGAAATAATTATTACCTTACGAATGTGTGATGTTGAAATTTTCTGATAAGGTCCATATATGGATTTTTTTCTACTTCCCATCGGTAAGTAGAGCGAAGTGCCCCAACACCACACCGTTACTTAACTATCAACATAAGCCATTGAAAGATTAAAATGAATCCGGTTGAAGATGGTGTTAAACTAATGGACAACGACCCACGTCCCAGGCTGGTTTGACACAAGTCATTACCTGGTGTGAGATGCTGAATAGTGATGTGTACTCTACACCAACTGGATCATTACAGGATCAAAATAAGATCATGTGGATCATTGTAAGGTCTTCTGGATCACCTCAAACATAAAAAGGTTAAATGGGCCACCATTGACTCATTTGATCCCACATTGCATTCAAATCATTTGCAACATCTGCCCATTACTTTCAATTATCTAGCAAACTATTTAATGACAATAATCGTTTTACTGTCTTGAATGTACATCTCTAAGTCACTTTCAAACAAAATTCGTCGAAAAGAAAATTGGAGAATGAAACTAGATATAATACTCTGTCCGGTTGTCAGTCATTCATTTAAAAGTGAAAGAGAGTGAGAGAAAGATCTTAGAGTATCTGCATCGGCCCATGAAAATGTCTCCTCGAGTTTACAAGCCATTCTCGTCCACAGAAAGTTTGGACGGGCAAAAACAGAAACGTGGGCCAATCTGACAGTCACGTGAGAGGAGGTGGGGTGGGTTTTATGCGTAATCGAGAACTTACCTTCCCATCACTCGCAGCTCAACCATACACAAACTACTGTACTGTACTTGTTATACATACTAGTTCACGCACACTACCGCTATTATTTTATTAACACGACATTCCAGGTAACCCCCAGAAGGACCACTGAGGACCACGAAGCCTTATTTTCAAGATCTAAATCTCTATATGAATAAACAACTGTAATAATGAATAAATCTTGAAAGATGGTAATGTAGTACAGTATGTATTAATCTCATTTCCTCTCACAAGGTCTATAACGTGACTGTCAAACTTGTCATGCGTCTGCTGGTCACTGTGTACCTGTGAGACTTTTCCGTTCAGTAGGTGTAGCAAGACATGTGAAGGAGAATCTGCCTCATGGAGCAGGATATAGAAGAAAATAACAGTTTCCACTAACGTTTTTTATATATGCCACAGCTGGTCGGTCCCATGAGTGGTATTCAAACAGCCATCGGAAGGAAGGATGACCACAAACTGACCATCAACTGTGTCAACACGGCCTGGTAGGTGCAGCCCGACCATATTGTTATCTTTGTGAGTCAGTCTGTCTCTCAGGAAAAGTTTCCACATACATGCGTTTGACTCTTGGTCATGTCTTAGGTAGACCGAATGTAGAGTAGGCTGGTCAAGCCTTGGGTAGACCAATGGTAGAGAGTAGGCTGACCAAGTGTTGAGTAGACCAATGATAGAGAGTAGGCTGAGCAAGTGTTGAGTAGACCAATGGTAGAGAGAAGGCTGACCAAGTGTTGAGTAGACCAATGGTAGAGAGTAGGCTGACCAAGTGTTGAGTAGACCAATGGTAGAGAGTAGGCTGAGCAAGTGTTGAGTAGACCAATGGTAGAGAGTAGGCTGACCAAGTGTTGAGTAGACCAATGGTAGAGAGTAGGCTCACCAAGTGTTGAGTAGACCAATGGTAGAGAGTAGGCTGACCAAGTGTTGAGTAGACCAATGGTAGAGAGTAGGCTGAGCAAGTGATGAGTAGACCAATGGTAGAGAGTAGGCTGAGCAAGTGTTGAGTAGACCAATGGTAGAGAGTAGGCTGACCAAGTGTTGAGTAGACCAATGGTAGTGAGTAGACTGATCAAGTGTTGAGTAGACCAATGGTAGAGAGTAGGCTGACCAAGTGTTGAGTAGACCAATGGTAGAGAGTAGGCTGAGCAAGTGTTGAGTAGACCAATGGTAGAGAGTAGGCTGAGCAAGTGTTGAGTAGACCAATGGTAGAGAGAAGGCTGACCAAGTGTTGAGTAGACCAATGGTAGAGAGTAGGCTGACCAAGTGTTGAGTAGACCAATGGTAGAGAGTAGGCTGAGCAAGTGTTGAGTAGACCAATGGTAGAGAGTAGGCTGAGCAAGTGTTGAGTAGACCAATGGTAGAGAGTAGGCTCACCAAGTGTTGAGTAGACCAATGGTAGAGAGTACTGACCAAGTGTTGAGTAGACCACGGTAGAGAGTAGGCTGACCAAGTGTTGAGTAGACCAATGGTAGAGAGTAGGCTGACCAAGTGTTGAGTAGACCAATGGTAGAGAGTAGGCTGAGCAAGTGTTGAGTAGACCAATGGTAGAGAGTAGGCTGAGCAAGTGTTGAGTAGACCAATGGTAGAGAGTAGGCTGAGCAAGTGTTGAGTAGACCAATGGTAGAGAGTAGGCTCACCAAGTGTTGAGTAGACCAATGGTAGAGAGTAGGCTGACCAAGTGTTGAGTAGACCAATGGTAGAGAGTAGGCTGACCAAGTGTTGAGTAGACCAATGGTAGAGAGTAGGCTGACCAAGTGTTGAGTAGACCAATGGTAGAGAGTAGGCTGAGCAAGTGTTGAGTAGACCAATGGTAGAGAGTAGGCTGAGCAAGTGTTGAGTAGACCAATGGTAGAGAGTAGGCTGAGCAAGTGTTGAGTAGACCAATGGTAGAGAGTAGCTGACCAAGTGTTGAGTAGACCAATGGTAGAGAGTAGGCTGAGCAAGTGTTGAGTAGACCAATGGTAGAGAGTAGGACCAAGTGTTGAGTAGACCAATGGTAGAGAGTAGGCTGACCAAGTGTTGAGTAGACCAATGGTAGAGAGTAGGCTGACCAAGTGTTGAGTAGACCAATGGTAGAGAGTAGGCTGACCAAGTGTTGAGTAGACCAATGGTAGAGAGTAGGCTGAGCAAGTGTTGAGTAGACCAATGGTAGAGAGTAGGCTGACCAAGTGTTGAGTAGACCAATGGTAGAGAGTAGGCTGAGCAAGTGTTGAGTAGACCAATGGTAGAGAGTAGGCTGACCAAGTGTTGAGTAGACCAATGGTAGAGAGTAGCTGACCAAGTGTTGAGTAGACCAATGGTAGAGTAGGCTGACCAAGTGTTGAGTAGACCAATGGTAGAGTGGGCTGACCAAGTCTTGGGTAGAACCAGCAGGAGAAAGCAAGACAATCTACCTCGGGTGTGGAAGTGAAGGTGGTGGAGCGTGGCGGCCACCAGGTGCGTCACACACAACCTGTTATCTTACGTCAACAGAACCAGCCCCCAGGACCACATCCCCTCGCTTCTCCCTTCTTAATCCCGACCACCAGCTTCACCCCACCATCAGGTTTCCAACAGTCTCCAGGTTTCCCTAATCTTCTAAGTGACACGTTCCCCAGGCTTCATTCCTTTCAAACAATCCGTCCCAAACTCGGTTATCTCACAGCTCCCCCTCACAATCACTCAGTCCTCAGTACGCTGTGCGTCCTCTATTTCCCACAACTTTACTTCTCCGGCTTACTGATTATTAGACAACAATGTATCGTAATTCTCACAAATTATGTATATTTGTAGGATAATATTGTTATATATGACCCATCCCTCACGGTGGTGCCCGGTATTTTTCCCACATGCCGGCCAGGTTTTCTCCTAGATTCCACTAACCTCTCTAATCGTCGCAGAACCTTATCAGAAAAGTTCCAGCATTTTGACAGACCTAAGTTAGAAACATTACACCATTACCTAACATTCTTCTCTAAAACTATCCAGGTACGTATAAACTGTGACGCACTTGTGTACAAAATGTTCTTCGCTTCGCCGACCGTTACGCAAGGACATAATTATTGTCTACATCGTTCTCAATAGAGGTTGGATAAAAATACTTAGGTGTTTAATGGTGTTTGTGAGCTCCTAACATATAATCGAAGCAATGAGTTCCCCGAATTTTACTTGGTAACCTCGAGAGAGAGATTAAGTGTGTGTGTGTGTGTGTGTGTAATAATAATAATAATAATAATATTAATTAACGGTTTATTGAAATAGCTTGGCAGCCAGAAGGCTGAAAGTATACAGTTACATATTTGGGGAATGGGTTTCGAATTACAAATAATATACAAGTAACATAAGTGACACAAATAAGACATATAATAACTAGATGGGGAAAAGCTCAAACTACAGTTCATTTCAACATAGTGACAGTGCAAGGAGTAGTGTTTACTGGGAGTGAATACACTGGTTTATTACAAGTTATTGATAATTTTTACAATGGTTGGGACTGGGCTGTTCTTATAGCGATCAGTTCGTGCACCATATGGGCTGGATGCGGTTGTGGTGTCGAACAGCAATTCTCGGACTAGGGATCTCAGGTGGTAGTAGGAGCCGGTGTCGAGGATGGTGTAGAAGCTTCTTACCAAATTTGCAGATGAGGTCGTGGTGATGGTCAGTGAGAGTCGAAAGGGTCAGTGTGTTGAGCGCTTCTTGATATGTGGAGTAGGAAGGGGAGAGAATAATCTTGCATGCCCTCTTTTGCGCTTTTTCTAGGTGTTTACGTTGTGTGGCATTTAGGAGGAAGACCAGGTGGGGAGGCATAGGTGAGCTTGGGAAGTATGAATGTTGTGTAAACACTGAGGAGCTCGGGTGCAGGAACTCCGAGGGACTTGAGTCGGCGGAGGAGGTGGAGACGGAAACTGGAGGATTTGACAACTTCACTGACGTGTGGTTTCCAATTTAGTTTATTGTCTATGGTGACGCCGAGGAGCTTCGTGGAATCTACAACCTGGAGTGTGTTCGGACCTAGAAGTAATGGAAGGAGGTGGGACAATGTCGGAGGAGAGGTTGATGTGCATAACCATGGTCTTGGTATGGTTGATGGTGACATGGTTGTTGGTGGCCCAGTTTTGGAGATTGTTCAATAAATCCTGAAGGGCGGTATAGTTGGGAGCAGAATTGTTGACGCTGATCCCAATGGTGGAGTCGTCGACATATTTCCAGCGAGCAGGGGTTTCTCTTAGGGCATCATTGATGAGCATAAGGAAGCAGAGTGGTCCCATCTTGGTGCCTTGGGGGACGCCACAGGTGAGTGACTGAAAGGTGGAGACAGCCCCTCGGAAGTGTGTGTGTGTGTGTGTGTGTGTGTGTGTAATAATGATAATAATAATAATAATAATAATAATAATTAACGGTTTATTGAAAAAGTTCTGCACCCCAAAGGCTGAAAATATCAATTGGACAAAAATTACTTATTACATGCTAAGACATGGTGTGGGTGGGTCGTTTAACAAAAGCTTTCATTACTGAAAGAAGGAACATGAATTGAACAAATTATTATAGTTTACAGTTGATGGCCCGGGCCTGGGCTCGTCATTGAGACACCAGGTGGTGTGGTGTTCACGTGGTGTAGTAACTCGTCTTCGAGTGTTGATATGAAGGACCTCACGTGGACATGGGGACACGGTGTGGGGTGGTGTCACAGTGCTCACTCTGCTCGGTGATGTTGTGTTATTTCGTAGTCAAGTGCATAGCCGGCCGGCCCTCTGTTGTTCCCAGGGTGGACGGATTAGCACCTGCTGGTCAGAAGATGGTGTTCATTTCCCAGGGGTGCTTATCTCACTGGTGGGTCACGGCTCTTACTAGTACTGTCTAGTGCTGAATTCACAGGCTTAAACACTATTCATTACTGTTCAACACTGGTCCCACTTCTTTCCGAAACAAAATTGTTACTTTTGATTATGTAGATATCCCGGTGGTGATGATGGGTCGGGGAGAGGGAATTCGGGAATGGGCCGACATGGCCAAGGAGGGCCGCTGCTTAGTAGGAGTAGTGCCTGAATAGGTCCTGACCCTACGGCGGTCAAGAATGTAGTGTGTGTGTGTGTGTGTGTGTGTGTGTGTGTGTGTGTGTGCTGCCTCCACATGTGCAACAGATGTGGACGACGCTGCCGGTCCCCGTATCAGCTCTTTAATCACCTCAAAACTCACCAACCCTAGGTTAGTAGTGTGTGTGTGTGTGTGTGTGTGTGTGTGTGTGTGTGTGTGTGTGTGTGTGTGTGTGTGTGTGGCGTAATAATAATAAAAATAAAAATAAAAATAATAATAATAATAATAATAATAATAATAATAATAATAATAATAATAATAATAATTTACGGTTTATTGAAAGAGCGTGGCAGCTGGAAGGCTGAAAATATGCAGTTGCATAATTGGGGAATGGGTCACTTGATTGACCAATAATATATAGTACAAGTAACATAAGTGATACAAATATGATATATAATAACTAGGTGGGGAGAAGCTCAAACTTCAGGGCATTTTACCATAGTGACAGTGCAAAAAAGTAAGATTGACTGGGAGTGAATACATTGGTTGATTACAAGTTATTGATAATTCTTAAAATGTTCTGGACTGGGCTGTTCTTATAGCGATCAGTACGTGCTCGTTTGGGCTGGATGCGGTTGTGGTGTCGAACAGCAATTCTCGGACGAGGGACCTCGGGTGGTAGTAGGAGACGGTGTCGTGGATGGTGCAGAAGCTCACCAAACTTGTAGATGAGGTCGTGGTAATTGTCAGAGAGAGCCGAGAGGGTCAGTGTGTTGAGCGCTTCTTGATATGTGGGGTAGGAAGGGGAGAGAATAATCTTGCATGCCCTCTTTTGCACTTTTTCTTGGTGTTTACGTTGTATGACATTTAGGGAGGAAGACCAGGTAAGGGAGGTATAGATGAGCTTGGGAAGTATAAATGTTGAGAAAACACTGAGGAGCTCGGGCGCAGGAACTTCGAGGGACTTGAGTCGGTGGAGGAGGTGGAGAGGGAACTGGAGGATTTCACAACTTCACTGACGTGTGTTTTCCAAGTTAGTCTGTTGTCTATGGTGACGCCAAGGAGCTTAGTGGAATCTACAACCTGGAGTGTGTTGGGACCTAAAGTAATGGAAGGGGGTGGGACAACGTCGGAGGAGAGGTTGATGTGCAGAACCATGGTCTTGATATAGTTGATGGTGACGGGGATATTGGTGGCCCAATTTCGGAGACTGTTCAATAAATCCTGGAGGGCGGTATAGTCGGGAGCAGAATTGTTGACACTGATCCCAATGGTGGAATCATCGACTTATTTCCAGCGAGCAGGGGTTTCTTTTCGGGCATAATTGATAAGCATAAGGAAGCATAGTGGTCCCATCTTGGTGCCTTGGGGGATGCCACAGGTGAGTGACTGAAAGGTGGAGACAGCCCCTCAGAAGCGTACAACTTGGCGTCGGTTACTGAAGACTTCTTCGAAATCCGAGGTCGATAGCTTTGTTAATGATTAAATTGTGGTCGACAAGGTCAAATGTCTTGGTGAAATCAATGAATGCGACAGCTACAGACGTTTTTCGTTTTTCTAGATGGCGGTATATGCAGTCGAGAAAGCTGAAAGACAGTGAAAGGTGGAGGAAGTTTTCATATTACTAAATTTCTGAGGATCTATGGCGCCTGCAATATCAGCATAGGGCCAGTCAAACACGAAACTTTCACAGATAAAGCTGGGTCTTGGGGTGATTGCAAAGGGTCGTAGTTTAAGGATTTTGGGCTGATTGACTTGGGCACATATGAGGTCTTTCAGTCAGTTTCGAGACAAAACGGCCCAAATCAGAATGGCCCCACTCTAACCAAAATGGCCCCACCCTGTGACCAAAACGACCCCACCGTGTGACCAAAACGGCCTAACTCTAACCTAACCTAACCTAACTAAAACTGAGCATGATAGCAGCCATGTTGACAGTCTGAGCTGCTATGATTGACTGACGAACGGAAGTGGGTCAGAGTGAAACACTGCTGGGTAACTAACCAGAAGTGGCAACTGTCAAATGTAAACGATGTAAACATTGGACCAAACAACCAGTTGCCACTTCTGGTTAGTTACCCAGCAAACTCAGACTGTCAACATGGCTGCTATCATGCTCAGTTTTGGTTAGGTTAGGTTAGATTTAGGCCGTTTTGGTCACACGGTGGGGCCGTTTTGGTTACAGGGTGAGGCCGCATAAAAAAGAAAAGAAAAAAAAAAGTTACACCAAACCTAACCTTTCAAAAAAAAAATAAAAAAAATCTCATCCTAACCTAACCTAACCTAACCTAACCTGACCTGACCTAACCTAACCTTACACTGTGGGGCCGTTCTGGTTTGGGCCGTTTTCTCCTGGGGCCGTTTTCTCCTGCTACCTTCCAGTCAGCTGGAAATCTTGCTTGGCTGAGGGAAGTATTGATGACAGAGCAGAGGGGTTTAGCTAGTTCCAAGGAGAACTCCTTGAAGAGTTTCATTGGTAAGTCAATGGGGGTGGTGGAGCGCTTTAACTTCAGTTTGTTGAGACGTTTTGCTACTTCATATTCTTCCACTAAGTCAGTGGGAAAGGGGGCTGGTAGGTAAGCAGGGAGACTGGTTGTGCCAAACGGGGGGAGCGTCTGGCATATAGTAGCGAAATGGTTATTTGATTGCTCAGCTGCGTCAACTTTAGTGAGATGGCTATGGAAGGGGAGGGGGGTTTGTCTTATTGCTCAGTCCACAGAGTTCTTTAAGCTTACCATACCACTGATTGTTGTTGGTCTGCTTCAGGTGTTGCAACTTGGTTGGGTAGTGAGACTTCTTTGCAGCGCATATTTCATGGATGACTTGGTTGTGAAGAGACCTGCAGGGATTGTGGTCACTGAGATAAAAGGCGCTGTCTCTCTGTTGAGTAAATCTTTTGATCCGAGGTATGATCCAGGGCAAGTCAGCTCTGTGTGATCTGACGGACTTCTCGGGAAAGAAGTGGTGGTGAGCTTCCGTGGTGGTGGTGCTGTTTTAGTTTATCCATTTGGTGTTCACATCGTCCACACTAAGTACTTAATCCAGGGATGGTGAAATATCCACTGTCCGAAGAGACGCACTGCAGAGTCAGTAATCGGCCTGTAAGTCTTGATGTAAAGTTTCTGCACTTGGTTGGTAGTGGCAGCTGGAGATCATAGCACTGATAGGTGTGTGCTACACTCAATACGAGGCATTGGTTGAGGTGGTTGGCACTGGTCAGCTAGTTGGTTAAGATAAGGTCAAAGATATTTTGACCGTGTGTGGGGAAGTTCACAACTTGTGATAATGTCAATTTCGTTGTAATCCCCACATAATACTAGCTTGGCTCATGGGTACCTCTCTCTGAGGTGGTAATGAGGGATTTATAAGAGTGTCTCTGGTGGGTGAGCGAGGTGGATGGTATACCACACAGTATATGATAGAGGCAGTGTGGCGAGGGCGGACCCGTGGCACGACCAGTACCCATAATGCCTCCACATCAGCTGGGACTAAAACATCCATGAGTGACGGGAGTAGTCCATCCTGACAAAAGAGGGCAACGCCCCCTCTGCGTCCATGTGAACGAAGATGATGAAAGAGTTGATATCCCGCAATATGGCAAGTTTCAGGAGCAATTTGTCAAGCCTCACATATGGCAACGACGTTGGCAGCGACTGATTTGACTGTGGTTGCTAGTTAGTCAAATTTATTAGCTAAGGAAGTGACGTTGGAGAGTAGTAAGGAGGGGAGATTGTACTATATTCGGGGAACTTCAGTGTACTGGTACGGTCTGTCAGGAGTAGGTTTCTCTGGTTTTCTAGTGGAAGTGATGGTCCTAATGGGCTTCTGTTTATGCCGTCCTTGTCTACGGCTGCAAGCATGGAATATGTTCAGTGATTTAAGTCTCGCGATAACACTGCCATCAGAATAACCGTTCCCATGCTTTAGAAGGTACAGGGAGCATCTAGAGTTAGTAATTGGTGGACATTTGTTGTTGTGGACGGACGGAAGTGTTTGTCAGTGGTGGCCATAAACTCACTGGCCACTGACATCTGTTAATATTTGTATAGTCGTAAACACCAAGGTGGTCTTTGTCACTGGCACTTTGAAGGTGACCGACAAAGTGCTCAAGGTCTGGTATTACACTGCTGTGTTTTTGTGCTTTTCCTTGGAATACATTATCAGATCACTGTTTGGTAACCAATCATTGCCCTGATCACTTGAATGTTTTGCTGATAAATCCCTGTCTAGTGAGGCTGGTAGGGAGTTGTGATATAACAGGGGAGGGGGGGCAAACAGACTAGGCCTGGCTGCCAGTTCGGAGCGCCTACAGAACACGTCTTGTCTCACTGAAGTGTGTGCGTGTGTGATCAAGACGGTGCCTCTACAAATATGTCTTCAATGTGTACGTCTTCCTGGACAACATATTACCAAAGTATTGAGGAGGAGCAGTGTGACCACTCTAAAGATTTCTGTGTACTATAACAAGCTCAAAAATGAAAATCAACAACACTGTAGCAGACTGCAACAACCCTTACAGCTGTTCTCAACCAGGTGTTTAATGGGTCTAATTACATAAAAAAAAACAATTCATCAACTATTATTAAGGGAAGTCACTTGAAGGTTAATTAAGCAATGAATATACTTGAGCGCCAGTGATATCTCACATGTATCAAATAAGGAAAGAAATAATACAATGCATATCTTCAGCATTTACTTCTAACCACATATTACCAGTATTTGTTATTGACTGTCTGTCTATACGTTACTCTACCTCAGATGTATCACAAGAGCTACACTCACCCACACTGGAACCTATTTTTAAATTTGTCCCATAAAATAAAATTAATAGTTTTTTTTTTCTCAGCGTCAACCTGTTTTAACATTATAGTCTGTTATCTTGACGCCGGGGTACCAGCTCATACAAGACCACCTCCTTCCTACAGGTCAGGGTGTACACGAGAGTCTGGACGAAAGGTTACAAATGGGTTGGATGATTTTGATAACTGTACAATGGAAAACTAATAAAGTTAAAGTGACGGTACGGTGACGGAGGAGTGATGGTGGGGTGACGGTGAGGTGACGGAGAAGTGACAGTGGGGTGACGGTGGGGTGATAGAGGAGTGACGGAGGAGTGATGGTGGGGTGACGGAGGAGTGATGGTGGGGTGACGGAGGAGTAGGGGTAGAGTGACGGAGGAGTGATGATGAGGTAACGATGGAGTGACGGAAGGGTGGCGGAGGAGTGGACTTCTGTACCTCCTGGGATTCTTTAAGAAGGGAAAAAAAGGATTTACCATATTGAATAAAAAAATTTTATCAGATTCTATCGATTTTGTATTCTGAATTCCTACATAGTTATTCTGCTTCATACAACTAAAATACAAACAATAAAAGTTAACGATTCAAAGTATTTTTGTAATTCTTTATTCTAAAGATAGAGCTGCACAAAAACCCTTTACGTGCTGTAAGGTCAAAGCTTCTCGTGTATCACTGTGGGCTAATGACTAGTACACCTCACACACTGGACAACATACACCAACATATGACCCAAACACATTAATCGAACAGACGCATCAGGAGTGTGAACCACCACATTAGCAAGTCTTGAGTGCGTGGATTGGAATAATCATGGTCAGGGAGGGAGGCAAAGACGTCAGTAGCTTCCAAGAACCCTTCTCTGTAACCTGAATCTTTCCATGATGGTCATGTGTGAGGCTCTTGTTCAGAGGTCGCTGGTGATCCCTGGCGAACACTACGTCTAATTAACCACCGTAAACAAAAGAGTAGCGTGCAGCCATAGTGACCTGATGGTGACACGTCATTATCATCCTGAGAGAAACACATTCATGAGTTACAGCTTTCCAAAGAGATCAATAAACGTGTGTAATAATGATGACTTCACAGAATGAATGGCGTCTATTGATTTGTTTATGCTAAACACACACACACACACACACACACACACACACACACACACACACACACGTCCATATCACAGAGGGTCGTGTACGGCGATGGTAATGTCTGAATGAATGTATGTATGTGTGTATGTATGTATGTGTTCGTATATTTTGGTGAATGATTGCCTTGATGTATATATGGGGTCCTGTGCGTGTATGTGTTGTATGTATGATATACATAAATGGCCACGTAGGTGTGTGCTGGTACATATGAACAGGTGTGGATGACTGTGGTGATGTATACATATATGGTCATACATGAGGGTGGTGGTTCATGTATGGGCAGTCAGCTGCTCTTACCACCTGGTGTGTGTAGTCTTTGCAGTTTATGTTTGTTGAATATCTGAACAATAAATCTTCTAAAAAATGAAAACATAAGAAAAATATCAAATCAATGGAAACGGAAGACATATAGTATACGTCAAGTGAGAGTCATAGTGTCGAGCTGCAACTGCGCTTCCAAAAATAAACTTCAATTATTTCAACACTGATTGAGGTAAGCATCGTGGGAGTTAAAATAGAGACAAGCCATGTAAGGGAAGTTACTAAACAGGACCGGAATACTAGTATGTCTGACACATGAGATACGCATACAGTAAATTATATCATTTTTTTCTGAGAATGTTTTTTTTTGTTACACTGAGACACCGTGGTAATTTTAATTAAATAAATTGACATTCCTGACTGTTCCGTTACGTTCTGTAAAGTCAAGGTAAGAATTAGTCTGTGTACTATTGTTGTATGTCATTAAAAAATTATTTTGCCATCGGCCAAACAAGACGATATATGGGCTAAACATCGGAACACTGACAGATATATATTTGATTTTTTTTTTCGGGGGGAGCCAGTCCCCCAAAAAAAAAAAACTGCGGAAAAAGGCGTCTGAGTATCAAAACATGTAAACAAAGAAAGAATCTGACGGTCACAAGATGTATATAAATGTCGTACCAAAAAATTATGGAAATTTATGTAAGAATGAAAATTTGAGTGCGTACATTTTCATGAATTGTTCAATGTTGTCCAATTTACATTTAAGCGATACTAAAGGTCGGGTAAGTTTACGTCTATACATAACTAGTGTACAAAGCTTTTCTGAAAACCTGGTCCTCTTTGTCTTTGAAAAATTACACCCGTTCAAGATCATTTATAAAAAATAAATAAATAAATAAATAAAAAACAGCTGAAACCTGTTGTTCTCTCGCGTATTATTATATGACTCATCATTAAAACTTCGACAGAATTGTTTGTAATGTTTTCACTTAAGAAATATATGCTCTTGTATAAAAAAAAGCTCATCTTCCATCATAGTCAGGTGTGTGTGTGAGCACACAGGGTGGTGTAATGCGTCTAGTGTGGGAGCATTATGTTAGTGTTAAGGTGCAGTCACTGCTTTCAGGTGCTGCCGCTGGCTACCCCTCGTGGTGAACAGGTAAGCAACCTTGCGTACGTCTTCCCCTTCCAGTACACAGCCTCTTCACCATCAAGACTCCTGCTGTGCCTCCTCGTGGCAACACATGGTAACTGGGTGCCTCGCGGCCCCAGGCTAGGCCAGCAGGGAATCTCGGATGGACGGCACATAGGCCCACTGGCATATGGACTCATCCTGGTGCCTACCAACCACTGCCCCGCTGCCTTGCTGATTAACCCTGGTAGGTGTAAAGCTACGGGAGTAAACCCCAAACGAAAACTCTGCAGTGGAGCCCCGCATCAGGCAGACAGTGCTTACAGAGCTCCAGTAAGACCCCAACGGCGGTATAGGCGGAAGAGGTGACCAACATAGGAACCCAACGACAACACCTGCGGACGAAAGCAATGCAAGATGGATCGGCTACTAAGGCGAAACCCATCAAACTGGACTATTGGCAATCTATTGCAGCTCTCTCTCTCTCCCCATTCGTTGTAACTATCTCCACCACTGGATCAGGAAAAGGGAGAGCCAAGATGTGTGGTTGCAGCCTGCGCTCCTGCCTCACCACATAAATCAACTCACGCGCAGCCATCATCCAGCTCATTATACTTCTCATCATCATCAAACCCGTATACCCCCAAAAGCCCTATAGCGACGGACGAGTGGCGACGGGGACAGGCAAAGTTGACTGCCGGGAGTCTCTAGTCGTTTATGCACTGGGACTTAGGCAGCAGTTCAATCCGGTCCTGTCTGTGTGACTGAGAAGCCCTTACCAGGAGCCACTCTGCTCACCGCACATGGGGAGAGAACTAGAAAAGGTGCCCTAAACATAGCCTGTCTAAAGAACCAACCTCTTATGGTCGCTGCATGCAATGTCAGGACCCTTTTGGATACTGGCACAAATGAGCGTCCTGAAAGATTAACTGCCCTTGTGGCAAAAAAGCTGGCTAGATATAACATCGACATAGCAGCGATTAGTGAGTCCCAGCTCCCAGATGAGGATCGACTCACAGAACAGGGGTCTGGCTATACCTTCTTCTGGAAAGGTAAGCCTGATGATGAGAGAAACAGCATCTATGAAGTTGGCTTTGCCAAGTTTGCCATTCGCCAATCAATCCTACATAGGCTAACTGAATTGCCTGTTGGAATCAACGAGCGCCTCATGACGCTTCGAATCCCACTGAATCACTCACGTCATGCCTTCTTCATCAGTGCATACGCCCCAACACTTGATGCAGAGGATGACATCAAGGAGGTCTTCTATGCTGACCTTGACAGAGTGCTAACCTCTATCCCCAAAAAAGATAAGGTTGTGCTCCTTGGTGACTTCAATGCCAGAATTGGCAGAGATGCTGAAATATGGCAGGGAACCTTAAGGAGAAACTGAGTAGGCAAGTGTAGTAATCTCAATGGCCTACTCCTCCCAAGAGCGGATCCAAGGGGGGTCCTTGGAGAACAGATCCCCTTTTCACCAAAAAATTCAAATTCTTTTTCTTTAATGCAGTATTATACTCAGGTGTTCATGTATAGTAAAAAATACTTACTATTGACCTCAGAATATCATCTAATATCGAGTGAACATGGCTTCAAAATGGCCTTAAAATGCCATGATATTGGTCAGACTTAAAAAAAATTCAGAGGGCTTACAACTTCCCCCCCCCCCACCAAAAAAAATAAAAAACAGCTGAGTGGGCTCACTGTACTCGCAATGTTCCCCAACCCACAACTTCTTGGAACCCCCTTTTGATATTCCTGGATCTGCCGCTGCCTCCTCAGCAAGTGTGCTGAACACAGCCTCACTATCACCAATACCTTGTTTAGGCAGACCGACAAGTTCAAGGTTCTTGGCAACACCCACGATCCAAACACTGGCATCTCATTGACTACATCATTGTGAGAGAAAGAGATCGCAGAGATGTCCACATCACCCAAGCCAAGCGTGGCTTAGACCATTGTGACACAGATCATCAGCTCGTCAGAGGAAGACTCTCCCTTCAAATCGCCCCCCAAAAAAGTGAAGGCAGCAAGCCTCCAGAAGAGGCTTTAACACCAAGCGTCTGGAGGATCCATTGATAGCACATGCTTTCAGAGAGCAGCTCAACTAGAAGATGATAAAAAAGCCTTACAACAAACAGCCAAAGTCCCAGTGTTGAATGGAGTCTCATCAAAGTTATCATCACAAAAACATGCAACGAGACCCTCGGCCAGATCAAAAGAAAACATCAGGATTGGTTTAATGAAAACGACCCGGAACACGAAGTTCTCGTCAATATTAAACGTGCTGGCTGCTCTGACCCTCAGTCTCGGACCAAAGCTGATACCTTCCATGGGAAGAAAGTGGCGGCTGAGCACAAATTTTGCAAAATAATGAACGAATGGTGGAAAAATATAGTGTGTGAAATGCAAAAATGTGCGCATCAACAAAAGATGCATGGTATTCTTCAAGTCCGCTAAAACAATATATGGCCCAACTACTCATGGCGTGACACCCTCCACTCATCCAACAGCAACTCCCAAATTAAAGACGAAGAAGGGATCCCTCAGCACTGGAAAGAGAACTACAATAGCTGCTCAACCAAACACCGATGTGGATGTCCTGACTATCCAACAGGTCCCTCAGCACCCACAGCTGACCCACCTCAGCTATCCTCCATCCCTGGATGACAGCTACTGCCATCAAGCAGATGAAAAATAACAAAGCCACAGGGCCTGATGGAATCACAGCCGAGGTGCAGAAATCAGGAGGATCTCTGTTTACCAGCCATCTCTACTCTCTCCTGGAGAATATATGAGAGGAGGAAATTCACCAAGACCTTAAAGACGTGTCGATTGTCGATATTTATAAAAACAAGGGAATCCGGTCAGACTGTGGCAACTACCGTGGGATCTCGCTGCTGTCTGTAGCTGGCAAGATTATCGGCCGAGTCCTCCTAAACAGATTTCTTCCTGAGGCGAAAAAACTCCAAGAATCTCAATGTGGTTTTAGACCACCATGTGGCACCACTGACATGATCTTTGCTACCCACCTGATACAGGAAAAGTGCGGAGAATAGCGTTGTGACTTGTACATAGCCTTCATTGACCTTACTAAGGCCTTTGACTCAGTCAACAGGGAAGCCCTCCGGCAGATTGGAAGTCGTTTTGACTATCCACAAAAATTCATCGCCATTGTGAGGCAACTCCACGATGGTATGAACGGCAGTGCCCTGCACAATGGCACCCAGTCTGAGTTCTTCCCCATCCAAACGAGGGTAAAACAAGGATGTGTACTGGCACCAACTCTTTTTTCCATTTTCTTGGCTGCCTTCCTTACTTGTGCCAGTGTAAATTTAGCCAGCGGGGTGGACATACATACCGGATGAAGGGACTTTTCAACATAAGACAACTTTTGGCAGGAACAAAGGTGTCGGCAGTTTCCATTACTGAAGTTCAGTATGCAGACGACCTCACCCTTGTCACTCAAACTGAACTCGACCTACAGGAGAACTGAACACCTACACAGGTATGCACACTTTGGCCTTAAGGTGAACGCATGTAAGACTCAGATTCTCTTTCAGCCTGCCCCTGTTTCAGACACACCTCCACCATCCATCCAGCTTAATGGTACTACCCTCTGTAATGTTACCCACTGTCAGTATCTCGGATCCCACCTGTCCACCACCGTGGACATCGATGAAGAAATTCAACATTGGATCAGATGTGCATCTCAAGCCTTTGGCATATTCCAAAATCGTGTCTTCAGCTGTAGGGAGCTGAAATTATCTAAAAAATTCCACGTCTATCGAGAAGTGGCCCTCCCCACCCTGGTATATGACATTGAGACATGGGTCACCTACAGGAGGCACCTCAAGGCACTTGAAAACTTTCAGCCAGTATTCTCGCTGACACCAACTGTAGCAGCATCGAGTCTACCATTATTCATGAACAACTATGTTGGATTGGCCATGTTACCCACATGGACGACAGTAGACTGCCAAAGCAGCTACTATACAGTAACCTAACGAATAGTAAACGTAACGTTGGCGGACAACGGAAAAAAGTATAAGGATAGTCTTAAGACCAATCTGAGAAAGCGTCAAATCGATCCCCTCACCTGAAAGACGATCACTCCATACCGTAATACTTGGAGGAAGGAGGAACACCACACGAGAAGGTGTCAATATTTTCAAATTCGCCAGACGAGTGACAGCCGGAAAGACGCTGCCACTGCCCCTCCCAAACGAGATGTAACCTTCCACTTGTGTAACATCTGTGGACGACCCTGCGAATCCCGTATCGGCATCTTGAGTTACCTCAGAGCTTGCCAGTGATGGTGCCATCCTTAATAACTCACATCATTGTATCATAGCTGGATGATCGTCATACTCGATTCCGATTGACAGCAAAGTAGAAGTAGTAGTAGTACACCCATGCGTGCATGTATGCCCCTACTACCCAGACACAGCAGTCCAGCCTGCACCTCTCCGCCCTTTCCTCATAAGAACTAGTTTCTTCTTCTGTATGGGACCAAAGCAGATGTCGGAGGCGGACGTAACTGTCGCCCGAAGTGCGGAATACTATGCCGGATAACAGGCATTGTTGCATCTGTGCATGCCAAAACAAAAATTGCACTAGCTGTGATTGTGTGAGAAACAACCGACCATGTGTGGTTTGCAGAAAGGGAAACAATTGTCGGAACCCACATGGCAGGGAGCCGACACAGTAGGCCACAAGGGATATCGCCGGGACCCAACCACCCAATGATATCTTAAATGATAGCAGAGAGTCTAATCAACCTGAAAATGTTATACCAATAAACGCTGCTCCAATAGTAGCAGATGTCCACGAGGTGAATGGCTGTGGCATGTCGATAGAAAATGCGGACATATGGGTTAAAGAAACTTATTCAGAAATTGTCAGGTGGTCGCCAGCTAACCTGTTTGAACCACCAAAGAAATGATTCGGGAAATGACTCGCCTCATAACCGAGTATACTCAGGACTGCTTCCTTGCCCCTTTAGCTCTTCAAATACTGGCAATAATACCCCATCTATTCCGTCAGAGGACACACACAAAGACTAAGCACAAAGAAAATGTGGCAGCAATGAAGAGAAGATTGACAATGTGGCAGAATGGAGCCCTTGACGATCTCTTATGTGAAGCAAAAACACTGCAGGAGAGACTAAAATTTATAGGAGACAGAAAGCAAAACACTGACGACGTTGCAAGAAATCTTGGAAACAAAATGCGTGTGGGGAAAAGTGTCTTGGGTGGTAAGATCTCTAACAGAGGAATCCTCCGGTGGTGTTCTGCCAATAAACAGAGACATTAAAACAACTGAAGGAAAAACATCCCCTGCAAGTGAAAAGGAAGGCATCAGGTTCCAGGGTGACTATATCCCACCAAATGTTGTCCTGTTCAAGAAAATAACAGGAGGGATGGCGTGGGAAAAAAGCACTGAAAACTCAGGGAGAACTGGCCCTTCAGGCCTGGATGCAAACGGTTGGAGAATCATCCTCAGCACTAACAAGTTTCGCCCCATAGCAAGTGATCTCTGCACTGCCATTGCTGCCCTTACAAGAAAGCTAGCAACCTCGTGCTGCCAACACCTCCATGCTCTGACAGCCAGCCGCCTCATTCCCCTAGATAAGAATCCAGGATGTAGGCCTATAGGGGTGGAGTAAGTGCTGAGGCAGATCAACGGAAAATGCATAATGTGGTAAAGGATGATGTCAGGGCAGCAGCTGGGAATCTGCAAGTGTGTGTTGGTCACCGGGCTGGAGGGGAAGCTGCCATTCACGCCATGAAAACGATATTTGAGCAGTGTGATTGTGAGGCTGTTCTCCTGGTTGACGTTTCCAACACATTCAACATACTTAACCGCAAGGCCACACTGAACAACATCAAGTGTCCAAGCTTTGCAATGTATGTGGAAAACACAGGAATCCATCAGACCTCTATATAGTAAACAACAAGGCTCTAAGAGGTGATACCATCATGCAGTCAACTGATGGAACGCAGGGGAACCCTCTTGCGATGGCAATGTACGCAATAGGCCTATCCGTGCTCCAACACACAATAAAATTTGAAACAACCGTGGTCAAGCAAGTGGTGTATGCTGACAACCTTACAGGAGCAGGAAAAGTGGAGGACATCAAAATGTGGTAGGATCCGATAACATCATATGGTCCAAAAATAGGGTACCACCCAGATGCCAGCAAGTCCTTCCTCGTTGTGAAGCCAGAACATTATGAACTTGCAATGGAGGTGTTCGGTGGAAGTGAGGTCAAAATAACAAACGATGGCCAAAGACACCTAGGCGCAGTAATCGGCACAACGGGCTTCAAGACCGAGTAAGTAACGGCAAATATGAATGAGTGGGTTAGGGAAATCCAAGCTCTGTGTGATATTGCTAACACAGAGCCACATGCGGCTTTTGCGGCATTCACCCACGGAGTCAAGCATCGCTGGAACTACCTGATGCGCACTATCCTCATCTCGGACCCCTCCTCCAGTCTCTGGAAGAAGCTATCAGCGTCAATTTCATTCCCAAATTAGAGAAACATCTTCACTTAACCCCAGCAGAAAGATCACTCCTTGCACTACCACCGAGACTGGGAGAAATGGGATTGACCAATCCAGAGGAGATTGCTGCCAAAGAACATCAAAACTCAGTTAAGCTCACGGCAACTCTCAGTGACCACATAATAGCTCAGAATGCAACAGCGGAGGTGGATACCAGTGAAGTAAACAAGATTCGAAGGTACATTACGACAGAACGACAGCATGGCCAAAGTGATAAGTTGCAGCAACTGGAGCTGCAAGTACCAGAGAATTTGAAAAAAAAACGAGCTATAGCGCAGGTGGGCGCCTTGATCTGGTTAACTGCGTTACCGATAAGGGCAAATGGTTTCAATCTCATTAAACAAGAATTTACAGATGCCATTGCTCGAACGTACGGTAGGCCAGTAGAAGGTTTGCCCTCCCAATGCGTGTGTGGCTCTTCCTATGACGTCGATCACGCCATGGTGTGCAAGAAAGTGGGCATCAAATGCATGAGGCATGACGAAGTAAGGGATCTTACAGCAAATATGATATAGGAAATCTATCGTGATGTCAGGATAGAACCGACCCTCCTTCCATTAGACGGTGAGAATTTCCAACAGAGGACTTCAAATACATCCAACGAAACCCGTGTTGACGTCAGTGCTCGAGGATTCTGGACGCAGGGGCAGTGAGGCTTCTTCAACATCAGGATTTTTTATCCCATGGCCGCATGTCACCGTAACTTAGGTTTCGATGCTGTACACAGGAGGAACGAGAACGACAAGATAAGGGCATACAGGGAGAGAATTCAGAACGTTGATCAAGGCAGCTTCACTCATCTGGTGTTCACAACCTCTGGTGAGATGGGACCAAGTGCAAGATGTTTCTATGCAAGACTAGCGGAGGTGTTACCCGAACAGAAACAGCAGCCCAGAAGTTACATTGCAGCCTGGTTGAGACGTCGACTGTCCTTTTCTCTCTGCTGTCACAGGGGAACGAGATCTTCAGCCCAAAGGAAACAACGGTCGCAGATATTCACTATGAGGCAACGGTCACTGAATGCTTCATAGATATGCCGCTCAACTAATTCAACACAGATAGGATAGCTACTTTTGTATTAAGATATTTAATTTTAAGGTAATAAAATGGAGGCGAGGGTGTGACTATTGGGGGAGGCTGGAGGCCACGACTAAAAAAATATGGCAGTGGCGGTGTGTGTGTGTGTGTGTGTGTGTGTGTATGTGTGTGTGTGTGTGTGTGTGTGTGTGTGTGTGTGTGTGTGTGTGTGTGTGTGTGTGTGTGTGTGTGTAATAATAATCATAATAATTTACGGTTTATTAAAAGAGCATGGCAGCCGGAAGGCTGAAAATATACAGTTACATAATTGGGGAATGAGTCTCTTGATTTACAAATAATATACAAGTAACATCAGTGAAACAAATATGTTATATAATAACTAGGTGGGGAGAAGCTCAAACTACAGGGTATTTCAACATAGTGACAGTGCAAAAGGTAATATTGACTGGGAGTGAATACACTGGTTGATTATAAGTTATTGATAATTTTACATTGGTTGGGACTGGGCTGTTCTTATAGCGATCAGTTCATGCTCGTATGGGCTGGGTGTGGTTATGGTGTCGAACAGCAATTCTCGGGAGAGGAATCTCAGGTGGTAGTAGGAGCCGGTGTCGAGGATGGTGCAGAGTGTGTGTGTGTGTGTGTATAATAATAATATAATAATAATAATAATAATAATAATAATAATAATAATAATAATAATAATAATAAACGGTTTATTAATAGAGTTGCAGCCGGTGGCTGAAAATATACAAACTTACATTTGATTTAAACATAATGATATGCGTTAATTACATTTACAGGGCTGTACAGTACATAAATCCGGAGTTGTTTATTATTTTATTATTATATCTATCAGGCTTTGTTGACGCTTAATTAACACAGCTTGGGTCACTATACACATGCACTCTTAACATCTAAGTTGCCCCCAATAAGCGACTACGTCCCCATGACAATATCCTCATTATCCTTTGTGAATGTTTCTATTAGTGACCCAAGCTGTGTAAATTCAAGGTCAACAAAGCCTTAGTGTCGCAACTCCCACTCGCGCCCACCTACCGCTCTCCTGTATACATACAGTACTCTTTACTACGCCATGTTGTCCAGGTGATGGTGTGGATACTGTAAATTGTCGCTGTTACAGCAAGGTTCTCCAGTTTTAATGACGACACCTATTTCTCCTGTAGACTGGAGCACACACACACACATGTTCCCAGTGTTCTGCATCTGAGGTATTATTATTGGCAGCATTATGTGAAGACAGCGCCGTGACCCAGTTTAACACATGATGATGATGACGACTGTCAAAGTCTACAGTGAGCCAGAGACGTGAGCTGTAACTATAGTCATACACATAATATCCTGGAAGTGCTGCAGGTGGCGGCGGTCACGTCTACCATTTCCCCCTCCAACTTATCAACATAACCAGTCAGTGCCGCCTCTCCCTCGTGTTTCCAACCGCCGCCCCTCGCCAGTTTATACATAATTTTGTTTTAAATAACATAAAATGGCACGAGCTATAATGTGACACTGACCCACCAACTTTAACATTCTTAAATTAAATATGCGCCCATTCGAGATGACATAGTAAACACACACACACACACACACACACACACACACACACACACACACACACACACACACACGGGTCAAGACGGGTCAGACGCACCTCGCGCTGCTCAGCAGCAGCCACGTCAACTGTTATGTTGGCCCATACCAACTCCCTCCCCTGAACCCTCCTCCCCACCGGAATATCAACAAGTTCTCGCCAGAAGTTACTATTTCATTTGGGAAAGGAATGCATCCAGTGTTGAATAGTGGTGAACAGTGCTTAAGTCAGTGAAAAACAACTCGGCAGTTGAGTCTGAGCCAAGCTAACCTTCACACAGTGAGGTCCCAGGTACCCAGTGATAATTCCCCTGAGACTCCACGATAGAGAGGCCTGGGACCACACCTCACCCACTTGAGTGAGTGAATTCTTGTGACAACAGACCACGTGGTGTCCCCATTATGCACGACACCGCTTAGTGAATGAGTTGCTACAGCCTTATGTGAAGTTCCTCAAAACACCTGCGAGGGAATTACTACACCACGTGATGCCCCTCATAACATCATCCGTGAGGGAATTACTACGCCATGTGATGCCCCTTATAACACCATCCCTATCATATGCGGTGTCCTGCCTAGAAGGAGAGTTGGCAGTGAATGGTTGTCAAGGGCAGTTGGTGTCAACGACCGTCATGACAGATATTGCAAGTCAATATCAGTCCCATTCATTGACAACTGGGACAACTTCTACGGCAGAAGGGAACTTTATGCTAGGGATGGGGTGCACCTGTCTAGGGATGGAGTAGCAACCCTGGCTGGGGCTCTAGAGGGGGCAGTTCAAAAGATATCGAAGTCTTTAAACTGCTTGAACATAAGAGCACGGGGATGAAGGGGACTGCAGCGGGTAAACAAAGTGAAAGATTACAGGGAAATAATGTTAGGAATGATGATAAAACTAAATTAGACAGGGCGTTTAAAACTAAACGCGGTAAGGGGAGGACTCAGAACACGACTAACTTCAATGTATACTACGCGAACAGTAGAAGTATGAGAAACAAAATGGATGATATTAGGGCCTTGGTATGTACCGAAAAAATCGATATAATTGCATTCACTAAAACATGGATCAACCTAGACACACGTGAGTTACCGGTCGAATACCAAATTGCGGGTTACAAACTGTTCCATACCGATAGGCAGACCAGGAAAGGAGGCGGAGTAGCAATCTATGTTAGGGATAATCTGAAGTGTGAAATAAATAAGGAAATAAAAACTGAGCAGAATACAGAAACAATTTGGATAGAATTAATCGACGGTTGGGAAAAATTAATCACAGGAGTAATATATAGACCTCCCAATCTTGATGGAGTCAATGAGCGACTTATCTGGGATGAAATGCGCAGGGCTTCCATACACAACAAAGTCTGTATAGTAGGCGACTTTAACCTTGGCCAAATAGATTGGACTGACCTTACAGGTAACTCAGAATCACAGGATTTTCTCAAGACGATCCAGGACTGTTTTCTAAGTCAACATATAACCGAACCCACCCGTGGTAATAATATACTCGATTTAGTTCTGTCAAACAGAGAAAACCTCATTCGCAATGTCGAGGTAGGGAACGAACTTGCAAACAGCGATCACAAAGAAATTAGATTCCAGTTAGATTTTCAGGGCAGACGTAAGGAAAATTCCACTAAAGTACCAGATTTCAGAAGGGCAAACTTTGACAGTTTAAAGAGGCAGCTGAGAGAGGGGGTGTGGCGCTTGGCCATGAACCTGACAGATGACACCGCCCTGATAACAAGATGTGAGATTGCCGAGTTCCACGACAATTTAAATAGTGAGATACTTAATGCACAAAGGCACAACATACCATACAAAAAACTCAGATCAGACAACAATGATCCTAAATGGATAAATAATTATTTAAAGAACGTCATTGGCCAAAGGAAGGCTATAGGTAGAAGGATAAATCGTGGCGAAATTCACCTCCGGAATTATTATAGGGTATTGGCGAGTAGGGTTAAAACCGAGATAAGAAAAGCCAAGAGGAATAATGAGGTAAGGATAGCAAGGGAGGCGAAGACAAACCCCAAAGGATTCTACCAAATGTAACAAACTAAAACACGAGAAAAGATTGGACCAATACGGTCAGACACCGTCGAGCTAACTGATAACGACAGAGAAATGAGCAAAAATTTGAATAAATATTTTTCAACAGTTTTCACCACCGAAAAATTAAACATGATACCTGGGGCACCGACTTTGTTCAGAGATAGTGAAGAAAACAAATTAAGCGAGATAGTAGTGACTAGTAACGATGTTAGTAAGCAAATAGACAAACTAAAGCCTAATAAGTCACCTGATCGCGATGAGATATTTGCCAGAGTATTAAAGGAATGTAAGGAAGAGCTTAGTATGCCCTTAGCAAAGTTGTTTAACATGTCCTTAAAAACAGGTGTAGTACCAGAATCCTGGAGGATAACGAATGTAATACCGATTTTCAAGAAGGGGGATAGATCACTATCCTCTAACTACCGCCCAATCAGTCTAACATCAATAGTAGGCAAATTACTGGAAGCAATCATTTCAAACTCTATTCGAAATCACCTGGAGAAGCACCGATTGATCAATGATTCCCAGCATGGCTTCACAAGCGGACGTTCATGTCTAACTAATCTATTAACATTCTTTTCATCAGTTTTCGAATCGGTGGACGAGGGGCACAATTATGATGTGGTATATCTCGACTTTAGCAAAGCCTTCGACAGAGTCCCCCACGAAAGACTAATTAGAAAGGTAGAAGCACATGGCATCAAAGGTAATATCCTTAAATGGATTAGGGCGTGGTTACAGTCCCATTGGAGCAACGTCACAAGTGGAGTTCCCCAAGGCTCGGTACTTGGACCATTATTATTTATTATATACATAAACGACATAGATATCGGCAAAGACACCAACATAAGCAAATTTGCTGATGACACTAAAATAGGACGTGTTATTAAATCTGACGAGGACTCCACAAAACTACAGGAAGATCTAAACAAATTTTTCGAATGGTCTGAAAAATGGCAGATGAAATTCAACGTGGCAAATGTAAAGTACTCAGTATAGGAGATGTAAACAGGGAAACCAGATACCAGATGAACAACGATGCCATAGAGAAATCCGACTGCAAGAGAGATTTAGGAGTAATGATAAGTAGGAACCTTAAGCCAAGTAAACAATGTGTTTTTGCTCGTAACAAGGCTAATAAAGTTCATACAAAGGAGTGTTAGTTACAAGACTAGCGGGGTCATCCTAAAACTGTATCTTGCTCTTGTCAGACCACACCTGGATTATGCAGTTCAGTTCTGGTCACAGTATTACAGAATGGATATAGAATCCTTGGAAAGAATTCAGAGGAGAATGACAAGACTAATCCCGGGCATTAGGAACCTTGAGTATAGAGACAGGCTAAAGCATCTTAATTTGCACTCCCTCGAGAGACGTAGAGCGAGGGGCGACCTGATAGAGGTGTATAAGTGGAAGGCAGGGCTAAACAAAGGGGACATTACAAAGGTACTCAAACTATCCAACCAGGAGCGAACTCGTAACAATGGTTTTAAATTAGACAAATTTAGATTTAGGCGTGAAATAGGTAAACACTGGTTTCGAAACAGAGTAGTGGATGAATGGAACAAGTTACCAAATATCATCATTAACTCGAATACGCTGAATAGCTTCAAACATAGGTTGGATGCTTATATGAGCAATAGGGGTTGGGTGTAAACGGGACTGCCCAGTATGGGCCAATAGGACCGCTGCAGTTTCCTCCATTCTTGTGTTCTTGTGTATCTGTTAGGGAATTACTACACCACATCAGGCCCCTCATAACACCATCTGTGAGGGAATTACTACACCACATCAGGCCCCTCATAACACCATCTGTGAGGGAATTACTGCACCACATCAGGCCCCTCATAACACCATCTGTGAGGGAATTACTACACCACATCAGGCCCCTCATAACACCATCTGTGAGGGAAGTACTACACCACATCAGGCCCCTCATAACACCATCTGTGAGGGAATTACTACATCACCAGGCCCCCCATACACCATCTGTGAGGGAACTACTACATCATCAGGCCCTTCGTAACACCATCTGTGTGGGAATTACTACACCACGTCAAGCCCCTCATAACACCACCTGTGAGGGAACTAGTACTCCATGCGATGCCGTCCTTAACGCCATTTGTGAGGGAGTTACTACACTACGTGTATGCTGTTCAACACCTCAGCTCACATGATCTACGTGTGTAAACATTAATCTGTATGTTCACTGTATGTTCCTTCACCTTTCTCTAATGAAGGCTTTTGTTAAACCACCAATGTATGTAATAAGTCATTTATGTCCAATGTATATTTTCAGCCTTCGGGCTGCAAACTTTTTCAATAAACCGTTTATTATTATTATTATTATTATTATTATTATTATTATTATTATTGTGTTATTGCACACACACACACACACATGTAGCAACATATATGTATGTATATATATATATATATATCCTCATATATATAT
Source organism: Homarus americanus (assembly GCF_018991925.1). NCBI lineage: Eukaryota > Metazoa > Arthropoda > Malacostraca > Decapoda > Nephropidae > Homarus > Homarus americanus. Next base: position 4,095 of record NW_024711247.1, on the reverse strand, counting down.
ATATATATATATATATATATATATATATATATATATATATATGTATATATATGGGCACCTCAGCTTTCGTCTTTATTCAAGACATCTTCAGAGGCAACTGAAGATGGCTTGAATAAAACAAAAACAAGAATACTCGCACATTCCCTTTTCCTATTATTGTTTATCAGTATATATATATATATATATATATATATATATATATATATATATATATATATATATTTCATGTAAATCCACAATGAAAACGCCAGGATTCGAACACACGGCCCACGACTGTGACCGGGGAACGCTACCTCTAGACCACCAGGACACTAAAAGCAGTCCTAGACTGTTATATTTCACACAAAGCCTGTTCAACGAGCTTATGGCGCCGTGAACCTCTAATGGGGACTACCCGTACCACTTAGGTGGTCAGAGTAACGTTTTACCAAATCCGGCTTTGAAACACGAGGATCCATATATATTTCCTTGGCCCAATAAAGCACGCGGATTTGGTAAAACGTTACTCTGACCACCTAAGTGATATGAGGTTCACAACATCAGGTGTTGATTATATGTAAAAGTCCTCGTGCTTTATTGGGCTAATGAAATATATATGAATCCTCGTGTTTCGAAGCAGGATTTGGTAAAACGTTACTCTGACCACTTAAGTGATCCGGGTAGCCCCCATTAGAGGTTCACGGCGCCTTAAGCTCGTTGAACAGGCTTTGTGTGAAATATAACAGAGTCTAGGACTGCTTTTAGTGTCCTGGTGGTCTAGAGGGAGCGTTCCCCGGTCACAACCGTGGGCCGTGGGTTCAAATCCTGGCAGGGTGAGGTGTTGATTATATGTAGAAGTCCGCGTGCTTTATTGGGCAAATGATATATATATGAATCCTCGTGTTTCGAAGCCGGATTTGGTAAAACGTTACTCTGACCACCTCAGTAATACGGGTAGTCCCCATTAGAGGTTCACGGCGCCATAAGCTCGTTAAACAGGCTTTGTGTGAAATATAACAGAGTCTAGGACTGCTTTTAGTGTCCTGGTGGTCTAGAGGTAGCGTTCCCCGGTCACAGTCGTGGGACGTGGGTTCGAATCCTGACGGGGTGAGGTGTTGATTATATGTAGAAGTCCACGTGCTTTATTGGGCTAATGAAATATATATATATATATATATATATATATATATATATATATATATATATATATATATATATATATATATATATATATATATATATATATATATATATATATGCAAGAAAACAAGTAAATCACTGTAGGTGTGCGTGATCCAAATATATGCTGATAACCACAAGGAAACAAGAAAACAAAAAGTTCCCAAGCGCTTTCGTGTAATTCACGTCTTCAGGGATAGGTACAAACTAAGGAGAAATACTTGACAAGGCTAATATATACAGTAGAAGAGAGTGAGATCAAGTCCCTAGGGGACAGCAGGTGTCCACAATGTTCCGGTCATAAGGCAGTGACCCTTACTAATCTTCTTAATCCAAAGAAATGGATCATGCCTCTCAAGTATTTCTCCTTAGTCTGTAATCACCCCTGAAGATGTGAATTAAACGAAAGCCTTGAACCTCGTGTTTTCTTGTGGTTATGAGCATATACTTGGATCACGAGCACCTACCTCTGATACCCTACAATGTCATATATTTTGACAAAAGATAACATTTACTGGAAAACATTTTATCTAAAAGTGTGTCTAATGAAATATAGTGTTTATATTCAAAATGATCATCAAATTATAAGAATTCAGCAATATAATTATATTCTGATTGGTATGGTTTTTAGGCTAAAACAATATCTTCAGTTAATAAAAAAAAATATTCTTCTGGGTAACAGATGGTCGTTGGTCCCTCCTCCCCCACCACGTCCCAAGGTGATGTGGGAAAACAGAATATTTAACATTTTTGTATTAAATAACTAACAAAATTAGGATAAGATAAATTGTTGGATTCCTTGTAAGACCAGGAATATTTTGAATATAAATGTCATATATTTTTGCACAAAAAGATTACATATTTACTCAGAGAAAACATTTTATCTAAAATTTGTATGTCTAATACAATATATGATGTTTATATTCAAAATGATCACAAATTATAAGAATTCCAGCAATGTAAATTATATTCTGGCGGGTAATTGTATGGATTTTATGAGCTAAACAGGCAGTCAGGCAGGGTGGTGGTGGGGCAAATCTAAAAATAGCGTCAGCGGACACTCACATATATGTGCGTATATGAAAAAATCCGTGTTAAGTGAAAGTTCAGCTCTGGCGAGGCACAGTATATGAAAAACGCGTTAAGTGAAACGTTAGGCGGGGTGTACTGTGTGTGTGTGTGTGTATATATATATGTATGTATGTATGTAATATGTATGTATGTATGTATGTATGTATGTATGTATGTATGTATATATATATATATATATATATATAATATTCAGAAATTTCAGAGTAATTTCAAATGCCCCGCCATGAGTGATACTGAGTTCAGGTCATCTGAGGGAGGCTCTGCCTGCTCGTAGCGAGTGCCGGAACTAGGCTATATGATATTAAATGTAATTTACCGAATTAATAATGATGCGATTCATGAAGTTAGGGACTATTATTGAATTTGAAATTATTATAGATCGTTTAGCAGTCTGATAATGTTCAGTGTCCCAAGGAGTTATTAGTTAGGCGGTAAATATATCACGCATGAGACCGGCTGCTTGCGAGGAAGATGGGTTCTCTCCCAGTCCGGAGAGCATTCACACAGAAAGGCGTTCGCGTCCATCAGAAATAGTCACGTGGCCTAGTCACCTGTGCTGCGCTATTGCAGTATAACAAGTAAGTCTCATTCGATCTGAGACAGGGTTAGATAGGGCAGTGATAAAAGTAAACTAGAGCTAACAGTGAGTTCATTTCAGGGTTTCCGTCAGAACCCACTTGATTGGAGTTGATTGGAGTTGACGGGGTTGACTGCAGAATTGACTGCCGTTGATGATTGAGGGTGGCGATTATGCATCGTGGACCGATCAGTGTAGGCCTGTCATGCTGTTTAGCGGGGTAGCAGATCTCTTGAGTGAGCGAGTGCTCCAACAACTAAAACGACCGCGGACCAGCATCGGCAGTGGGTGATCAGTTCTTACCACTCCGGTGCACAACCCCACGATGTCCTCGGGTCGCTAGTGAAACCCTCTTGCTAACAGGAAGCTAAAGTTTCTCTCAACTGCAAGGTCTGATTGGCTCACTCTGTCCTGCCCAGACGCACTGGGAGTACACTGAGGCTATCTGAGTATATTAATGGTCACACACTGAGACCGTGAGTCTAGGACTCTAGGAGATACCTAGGAACATTTTATCTTCATTATTCAGGGTGTAGTTAACACCACTCCTCAGACTGATATTATCTTGACGTGTGTAGTTAATATTTCTTAAATAATTTTGATAATATTGTTTTTTGAATGTTTGTGCCATTAAGTGGAACCAGAGTGATACTGTGATTGATTCTTTTAATGCATCTGATTGTTCTTCATAATTCTGATCTCAGGTATAACCTTGTTCTCCAGAGTAGTGGTTAAGTTAGGTTAGGAAGTGTGCATCTGTTGGGGTGCTATAATTTTGTTGAGTGCCCTTAAGGCCTATTCATTGTGGAGTATTTAATTTCTTATTTTTAGTACCATTTCGTGACTGATATTATTTTGTGAAAGCCTTAAGGCCTGTTCATATGTGCAATTAACATTTCTTAATACTTTAAATTTATTGTTGCCTGTGTTTCTAATAATTTCTATGTCATGTATAACTTTTATTCCCCAGAGTAGTGGTTAAATTTAAGTTAAGTGCATATTGGTGTACCATTATTTGATTGTGTTTGTAGTGTTGGAGGAATATAAGTGTCTAAATTTTACAGTGTGTCTCATTCATCCCAGTCTACAGGCGCTATCCTTCCACAGGTCACGGACAGTTCATTTTGTGTAGTAGATTTAAGTGTTCTTGTGCTGGTTCAGGATTTTTCCCAAAGGCGCTTCCTGCCTTTACCATCTATTAAATTTAATAAACCCAAGTCAAGTGAAAATTAAAGTCCAGCAAATTTCCGGCCGGTTATATATATATA
>NW_024711246.1:0-6023 GCF_018991925.1 Homarus americanus | reverse complement strand
TATCTTATCTCGTATGTCAATACACATATATCACTTCTTAAAGGGACAACTTGTTAAACACCTCTTGATACAACTATTTATTACTTCACTCAATGACATGACACATTAATATCACTATTATATCGGGGTACTAACACATTATGCTTTACGTTACTTGACACTGACTCTCGGACACACCTGAATGAATACACTTCCCACAGTAGGTAACTCACCCTAGGACGTTCTGACAAGACTCACGTGTACCCTGACGTAGGCCCAGTGAGTGCTGGCTGGGCTACCTCCTATGGGAAGGTCTGCTTAGCTGGCGACGCCGTGGTCCGGTCGGGAGGTCTCCCTCCCGACCTGGGGAGGGGACGTGCGTGACTCTGTTTAGTGAACCGAGTGACGACCCGAACGGGAGAGAGATGACAGCAACCAGAATGATAATGATAATGGAATAGGAATGGAATGGTAATGCCCGTGGACGAGACTGTAGGGCCTTTATATGGGGTCGGCCCAGCCGGCTTCTGACCTCTAACAATTAACACTAAACTGGTTTGATCTGGATAATTGTGTGCAGGTGTGGTCCTGGCCAGGTGTCTTGGCTAGGTGCGGTTGTAGGTCACCGGCTCATGTCATTAGCGGGCAAAGTCAAGTCCCTAGGGTCGACCTGAGGTGTGTCAACCTGGAATGCGGTGGTACCACGAGGTCTGTGGTGTACTTGCTGTTATATGTGACATAATTCTGGGCTGTAAGGTTTGGTCTGACAATCACTCATTACACCTCCCGCCAAGACCAAAGCTTCATCACAGAGACTGATGTCACACATAGACAGCAACATCACGTGTGGTATCAAAGATAATCCCTGGGGCGCTAACATAGTCTCACATTTACAACCAACAATCTCATAGGTGTATGTTTTTCTACTGGCGCTAGTTTGATCTGACAAAGCTCACTATACCTCCCGCCAAGATCAAAGCTTCTATGCCAGGAGAAAAAGGAAACATAGCAAGTGAACATAGAATGAAAAAATCCTTCATATGTAGCATAGTGTCCGAGGCAACCTTGCAAATCACATTCTACAAACAATAGCAGGTGTTACATTTCCTTATCAGCCCATGTCAAAATAATAATTCATCTCAGTCAGTAATATAGCTACAACATCGTGTTTCATAGTCCAAGACATTGATCAAATGAACTCATAGAAAAAGTGAGACTAAAAAAAGACATTCTTTGTAGTAAACATCAACAAAATCAGAGAAAATACTTCAAAATACACAAAAAAATTTCCTACTTCACATATTAGGGTATTGATATCTTTTTATTATACATCAACAACATCAGTACATTAGTTGGGTCCAGCATAGCTCACGTCTTCCATCCAGCTGGTATCTGAAAAATAGGGGATGGCGGCAGCTCAGCAGTTGTAGTCGGTTGGTCCTTCATCATCGGCTTTCTTGTGATGTCAGGACAGCACATCTTCTGTCTTCTTTCTTCACATAGCACATCTTCTGTCTTCTTTCTTCTTTCTTCACATACCGCACCTTGTAGGTCGTTTCTCCACACCTTCTGACTTCTTCTCACTTCCTCCTGGTTTCTATACTCTTCCAGACGAGTTTTCTGTCCCATCTGCGTTCTTCCTCTATACATCTTCATTTTCATATTCCAGATGAATTTTTCTGCTCCATCTGAGTTTCTTTATACATCTTCGTTTTCCGTCATATTCCAGATGAATTTTTCTGCTCCATCTGAGTTTCTTTATACATCTTCGTTTTCCGTCATATTCCAGATGAATTTTTCTGCTTCATCTGCATTTCTTCTCTGCAACATCATCATTTTCAACATATTCCAGACGATTTTCTGTTCATCTGCCGTCGGCCCCTTCCGGCCGGGATGAAAGCCGGTCCACTGTTTGGGCTGTCGTCTCCTTAGATGACTGTAAGGCAGGTTCCGCGGACCAGGGCTCGCCCTCCGTACGTGAGTGTCGGCGAGACCAAAGACCGTCCTGTCTTACACCTTCCATAGTGGTGAATCCCTCCCTGGCTGGGCTCACCAGGGTTCGTTGTGTGGCGATCCATTCCACACTCCTTACTTCCTAAAGTAGAAAAATATAAAATCTTCTTAATCCTATACCAAGGGAGGACTTGAAAGAAGTGACGTGGTGTGTGGTGGGTTTCGTGCTGCCTTCACCACGCTGCATTCATCACGCTGCTTTCATCATGCTGGTTCTTCTCTGCTCGTATATACTGTGGTTGACGTCCGGCTGGCCATGGGTGGTACTGTGTGTGACATTTGACAGAGAAACAATCCTAAAGGGGTGATGGATTAGTTGGAAGTGCATTCGCAAAAAAAAAGTTTACTTTATACGATAGGTCAATGTTTGGCAACTATCATTTCCGTCACGACAATGTTCTCATCAGGCTGGGTCGGGGAGTGAAGCTCTGCGCACTACACTAAATATCATTTATTACTGCGCGTCAAAGAGTACATCACAAATCATAATAGCATAAAAATACACTGAGTGAAGCTCTGCATTCATCGCAATATTACTTCATATTAACCATCATCATCAACACACAGCTTACGGGACAAAAGACGGGGGATTAGTGTGGTCAAGCGGCGGGGCAGGTCAGAAGGACGTGAGGTCACCCGAGCGGGGTGGGGCGAGGCTGGCCAGGCCCAGCCAGGCTGGTGCGTTGCGGGTGAGGTGGGGAGGAGCCGAGGCGTGGTTGATCGGGCCAAACCGAGGCTTCGCGGGACGGGGAGGGGCACGGACCGGAGGGGCGGGGCAGGGATGGGAGGAAGGGTAAGGAGGGTGAGGTAAGGATTAGGACAGGGAGGAGGATGTAGGTTAAAAGACATGTTAAGTTATAACAGTTAGTACAGACACCGCTTTCATCACTGAAACACAATGGCTACATTTAACACTGACCAACAATCAAACTGCACTTGGGCTACTGAGAATGCCACAGATAGCGGGTGACACTGAGAAATTACGTTAAGCACTGAACATATTTCTAGTAAAAATTCGCGCCTACCACGACGAGAGACATTTACTTGAGCTGTAACGGAGACACACTAGGACACTTTTCACGCTACTACGCAGGAACTTCTTATCACGCACTTTTGAACTAACGAGCCAGGTGTTATGGCTAACCGAGGGAAGGCATGGGTTTACGTTAAGTACACTGTTACCAATAACAAGGGACGAGGGGAGCGTGGGTTAACGTCATAGTTCGCTGCCACCATTGTAATGAGACAGAATAAACAGAGAAGAGGAAGATATAGGTAGAAGTATCCCAACGCTGCCACCATTGTAATGAGACAGAATAAACAGAGAAGAGGAAGATATATATATATAGGAGAGAGTATAGAGTATAGGAATGTAAAGATAGGAAACTTGGTAGCGTGGCCTGGATGTTATTTGCACAGCGTCACTACGCTTATCTTATCTCGTATGTCAATACACACATATCACTTCTTAAAGGGACAACTTGTTAAACACCTCTTCGATACAACTATTTATTAATTCACTCAATGACATGGACACATTAATATCACTATTATATCGGGGTACTAACACATTATGCTTTACGTTACTTGACACTGACTCTCGGACACACCTGAATGAATACACTTCCTACAGTAGGTAACTCACCCTAGGACGTTCTGACAAGACTCACGTGTACCCTGACGTAGGCCCAGTGAGTGCTGGCTGGGCTACCTCCTATGGGAAAGTCTGCTTAGCTGGCGACGCCGCGGTCCGGTCGGGAGGTCTCCCTCCCGACCTGGGGAGGGGACGTGCGTGACTCTGCTTAGTGAACCGAGTGACGACCCGAACGGGAGAGAGATGACAGCAACCAGAATGATAATGATAATGGAATAGGAATGCCGAATGGAATCTCGAATGCCGAAATGGAATGTTGAATGCCCGTGGACGGGACTGTAGGGCCTTTATATGGGGTCGGCCCAGCCGGCTTCTGACCTCTAACAATTAACACTAAGCTGGTTTGATCTGGATAATTGTGTGCAGGTGTGGTCCTGGCCAGGTGTCTTGGCTAGGTGCGGTTGTAGGTCACCGGCTCACGTCATTAGCGGGCAAGGTCAAGTCCCGAGGGTCGACCTGAGGTGTGTCAACCTGGAATGCGGTGGTACCACGAGGTCTGTGGTGTACTTGCTGTTATATGTGACATAATTCTGGGCTGTAAGGTTTGGTCTGACAATCACTCATTACACCTCCCGCCAAGACCAAAGCTTCATCACAGAGACTGATGCCACATATAGACAGCAACATCACGTGTGGTATCAAAGATAATCCCTGGGGCGATAACATAGTTTCACATTTACAAACAACAATCTCATGGGTGTATGTTTTTCTACTGGCGCTAGTTTGATCTGACAAAGCTCACTATACCTCCCGCCAAGATCAAAGCTTCTATGCCAGGAGAAAAAGGAAACATAGCCAGTGAACATAGGATGAAAAAATCCTTCATATCTAGATTTGTATCCGAGACTGCTTGCAAATCAAAACAACAACAGGTGTTACATCTCCTTATCAGCCCATGTCAAAATAATAATTCATCTCAGTCAGTAATATGGCTACAACATCGTGTTTCATGAACTCATAGAAAAAAGTGAGACTAAAAAAAGACATTCTTTGTAGTAAACATCAACAAAATCAGAGAAAATACTTCAAAATACACAAAAAATGTTCCTACTTCACATATTAGGGTATTGATATCTTTTTATTATACATCAACAACATCAGTACGTTAGTTGGGTCCGGCATAGCTCACGTCTTCCATCCAGCTGGTATCTGAAAAATAGGGGATGGCGGCAGCTCAGCAGCTGTAGTCGGTTGGTCCTTCATCATCGACTTTCTTGTGATGTCAGGACAGCACATCTTCTGTCTTCTTTCTTCACATAGCACATCTTCTGTCTTCTTTCTTCACATACCGCACCTTGTAGGTCGTTTCTCCACACCTTCTGACTTCTTCTCACTTCCTCCTGGTTTCTATACTCTTCCAGACGAGTTTTCTGTCCCATCTGCGTTCTTCCTCTATACATCTTCCTTTTCATATTCCAGATGAATTTTTCTGCTCCATCTGAGTTTCTTTATACATCTTCGTTTTCCGTCATATTCCAGATGAATTTTTCTGCTTCATCTGCATTTCTTCTCTGCAACATCATCATTTTCAACATATTCCAGACGATTTTCTGTTCATCTGCCGTCGGCCCTATCCGGCCGGGATGAAAGCCGGTCCACTGTTTGGGCTGTCGTCTCCTTAGATGACTGTAAGGCAGGTTCCGCGGACCAGGGCTCGCCCTCCGTACGTGAGTGTCGGCGAGACCAAAGACCGTCCTGTCTTACACCTTCCACAGTGGTGAATCCCTCCCTGGCTGGGCTCACCAGGGTTCGTTGTGTGGCAATCCATTCCACACTCCTTACTTCCTAAAGTAGAAAAATATAAAATCTTCTTAATCCTATACCAAGGGAGGACTTGAAAGAAGTGACGTGGTGTGTGGTGGGTTTCGTGCTGCCTTCATCAAGCTGCATTCATCACGCTGCTTTCATCATGCTGGTTCTTCTCTGCTCGTATGTACTGTGGTTGACGTCCGGCTGGCCATGGGTGGTACTGTGTGTGACATTTGACAGAGAAACAATCCTAAAGGGGTGATGGATTAGTTGGAAGTGCATTCGCAAAAAAAAAGTTTACTTCATATGTTAGGTCAATGTTTGGCAACTATCATTTCCGTCACGACAATGTTCTCATCAGGCTGGGTCGGGGAGTGAAGCTCTGCGCACTACACTAAATATCATTTATCACTGCGCGTCAAAGAGTACATCACAAATCATAATAGCATAAAAATACACTGAATGAAGCTCTGCATTCATCGCAATATTACTTTATATTAACCATCATCATCAACACACAGCTCACGGGACAAAAGACGGGGAATCAGTGTGGTCAAGCGAGGCGGGGCAGGTCAGAAGGACGTGAGGTCACCCGAGCGGGGTGGGGCGAGGCAGGGCGGCGCGGGGC
>NW_024711245.1:0-34590 GCF_018991925.1 Homarus americanus | reverse complement strand
GGGGCCTTTGTTATACTCGATGAGGGGGCTTTGTTATATTCGACCAGGGGACTTTGTTATATTCGATCAGGGGATATGTTATATTCGATCAGGGGACTTTGTTATACTCGATCAGATGACTTTGTTATACTCGACCAAGGGACTTTGTTATTCGCGATCAGGGGACTTTTCTATACTCGACCAGAGGACTTTGTTATCCTTGATCAGGGGATATGTTATACTCGACCAGGGGACTTTGTTATACTCGAACAGGAGAATTTGTTATACTCGATCAGGGGACTTTGTTATACTCGGTTAAGGGGACTTTGTTATACTCGTCCAGGGGTCTTTGTTATACTCGATCAGGGAAATTTATTATACTCTATCAGGGGACTTTGTCTTACACGATCAGGGCCCTTTGTTTTACTCGACCAGGGGACATTGTTATAATCGATCAGAGGACTTTGTTATACTCGATCAGGGGACTTTTGTTATACTCGATCAGGGGACTTTGTTATACTCGACCAGGGGCCTTTTTTATACTCGATTAGGAGACTTTGTTATACTCGATAAGGGGACTTTGTTATGCTCGATGAGGGGAATTTGTTATACTCGATAAGGGGACTTTGTTAGACTCGAACAGGGGACATTGTTATAGTCGATCAAGGGACTTTGTTATACTCGATGAGGGTCCTTTGTTATACTCGATGAGGGGCCTTTGTTATAGTAGATGAGTGGACTTTGTTATACTCGACTAGGGGCCTTTTTTGGACTTGACGAGGAGCCTTTGTTATACTCGATCAGGGTCTTTGTTATCCTCGATCAGGGGACTTTGTTATACTCGAGCAGGGGGCTTTGTTATACTCGATGAGGGGCCTTTGTTATACTCGATGAGGGGACTTTGTTATACTCGTCCAGGGGACTTTGTTATACTCAATCAATGAATTTTTTATACACGACCAGAGTACTTTGTTATACTCGATCAGGGGACTTTGTTATACTCGACCAGGGGACTTTATTATACTTGACCAATGGACGTTGTTATACTCAATGAGGGGCCTTTGTTATACTCGATGAGGGGGCTTTGTTATACTCGACCAGGGAACTTTGTTATACTCAATCAGGGGATATGTTATACTCGATCAGGGGACTTTGTTATACTTGATCAGGGGACTTTGTTATGCTTGATTAGGGGACTTTGTTATACTCAACCAGGGGACTTTGTTATACTCGATCAGGGGACTTTGTTATACTCGACCAGGGGACTTTATTATACTTGTCCAATGGACGTTGTTATACTCAATGAGGGTCCTTTGTTATACTCGATGAGGGGGCTTTTTTATACTCGACCAGGGAACTTTGTTATACTCGATCAGGGGATATGTTATACTCGATCAGGGGACTTTGTTATACTCGTCCAGGGGCTTTGTTTTACTCGATCAGGGGACTTTGTTATACTCAATCAGAGGACTTTGTCTTACTCGATCAGGGCCCTTTGTTATGCTCGACCAGGGGACTTTGCTATACTCGATCAGGGGACTTTTGTTATACTCAATCAGGGGACTTTGTTATACTCTATCAGCGGACTTTGTCTTACTCGATCAGGGCCCTTTGTTATACTCGACCAGGGGACTTTGTTAAAATCGATGAGGGGACTTTGTTATACTCGATTAGGGGACTTTGTTATACTCGATCAGGGGAGTTTTGTTATAATCAATCAGGGGACTTTGTTATACTCGACCAGGGGCCTTTTTCATACTTGATTAGGGGACTTTTTTTTACTGGATAAGGGGACTTTGTTATACTCGATTAGAGGACTTTGTTATACTCGACCAGGGGCCTTTGTTATACTCGATTAGAAAACTTTGTTATACTCGACCAAGATACATTGTTGTACTCGATCAGGGGACTTTGTTATATTCCACCTGGGACTTTGTTTTACTCGATCAGGCGATATGTTATACTCGATCAGGGGACTTTGTTATACTCGACGAGAAGACTTTGTTATACTCGACGAGAAGACTTTGTTATACTCGATCAAGGGACTTTCTTATACTCGACCAGGGGACTTTTTTAAACTTGACCAATGGACTTTGTTATACTCAATGAGGGGCCTTTGTTATACTCGATTAGGGGACTTTGTTATACTCGACCAGGGGACTTTGTTATAAGCGATCAGGGGACTTTCTTAACTCAAACAGGGGACTTTGTTGTACTCGATCAGGGGACTTTGTTATCCTCTATTAGGAGACTTTGTTATACTCGACCAGAGGACTTTGTTAGTCTCGATCAGGGGACTTTGTTATACTCGATCAGGGGACTTTTTTATACTCGACCAGAGGACTTTGTTATACTCGATGAGGGGACTTTGTTATACTCGACCAGGGGACTTTGTTAAACCCGATCAGGGGACTTTTTTTACTCGACCAGAGGACTTTGTTATACTCGGTCAGGGGATATGTTATACTCGATCAGGGGACTTTGTTATACTCAACCAGGAGACTTTGTTATACTGGATCAGGGTACTTTTTTATACTCGATCAGGGGACTTTGTTATATTCGATTAGGGGCCTTTGTTATACTCGATGAGGGGGCTTTGTTATATTCGACCAGGGGACTTTGTTATATTCGATCAGGGGATATGTTATATTCGATCAGGGGACTTTGTTATACTCGATCAGGTGACTTTTTTATACTCGACCAGAGGACTTTGTTATCCTTGATCAGGGGATATGTTATACTCGACCAGGGGACTTTGTTATACTCGAATAGGGGAATTTGTTATACTCGATCAGGGGACTTTGTTATACTCGGTTAAGGGGACTTTATTATACTCGTCCAGGGGTCTTTGTTATACTCGATCAGGGGACTTTATTATACTCTATCAGGGGACTTTGTCTTACTCGATCAGGGCCCTTTGTTTTACTCGACTAGGGGACATTGTTATAATAGATCAGAGGACTTTGTTATACTCGATCAGGGGACTTTGTTATACTCGATCAGGGGACTTTTGTTATACTCGATCAGGGGACTTTGTTATACTTGATTTGGGGACTAAGTTATACTCGATCAGGGGACTTTGTTATACTCGATTAGATGACTTTGTTATACTCGACCAAGGAAATTTGTTATGCTCGATTAGAAAACTTTGTTATACTCGACCAGGAGACTTTGTTATACTCGATCAGGGGACTTTGTTATACTCCACCAGGGACTTTTTTGTACTCGATCAGGGGATATGTTATACTCGATCAAGGGACTTGTTTATACTCGTCCAGGGGGCTTTGTTTTACTCGATCAGGGGACTTTGTTATACTCCATCAGAGGACTTTGTCTTACTCGATCAGGGCCCTTTGTTATGCTCGACCACGGGACTTTGCTATAATCGATCAGCTGACTTTTGTTATACTCAATCAGGGGACTTTGTTAAACTCTATTAGGGGACTTTGTCTTACTCGATTAGGGCCCTTTGATATACTCGACCAGGGGACTTTGTTATAATCGATCAGGGGACTTTGTTATACTTGATTAGGGGACTTTGTTATACTCGATCAGGGGACTTTGTTATACTCGACCAGGGGACTTTGGTATACTCGATCAGGGGACTTTTGTTATACTCAATCAGGGGACTTTGTTATACTCGACCAGGGGCCTTTTTCATACTCGATTAGGGGACTTTGTTTTACTCGATAAGGGGACTTTGTTATACTCGATTAGAGTACTTTGTTATACTCGACCATGGGCCTTTGTTATACTCGATTAGAAAACGTTGTTATACTCGACCAAGATACATTGTTTTACTCGATCAGGGAACTTTGTTATACTCCACCAGGGACTTTGTTATACTCGATCAGGGGATATGTTATACTCGATCAGGGGACTTTGTTATACTCGACGAGAAGACTTTGTTATACTCGACGAGAAGACTTTGTTATACTCGATCAAGGGACTTTCTTATACTCGACCAGGGCACTTTTTTATACTTGACCAATGGACTTTGTTATACTCAATGAGGGGCCTTTGTTATACTCGATCAGGGGACTTTGTTATACTCGACCAGGGGACTTTTTTATAAGCGATCAGGGGACTTTTTTATACTCAACCAGGGGACTTTCTTAACTCAAACAGGGGACTTTGTTGTACTCGATGAGGGGACTTTGATATACTCGATTACTGGCCTTTGTTATACTCGATGAGGGGGCTTTGTTATACTCGACCAGGGGACTTTGCTATACTCGACCAGGGGACTTTGTTATATTCGATCAGGGGACTTTGATATACTCGACCAGGAGACTTTTTTATACTTTATCATGGGACTTTGTCATACTCGACCAGAGGCATTTGTTATACTCGATCGGGGGAGTTTGTTATACTCGTTCAATGGACTTTCCTATATTTGACCAATGGACTTTGCTATACTCGATGAGGGGCCTTTGTTATACTCTATTAGGGGACTTTGTTATACTCGACCAGGGGACTCTGTTATACTCGATCAGTGGACTTTGTTATACTCGACCAGAGGACTTTGTTATACTCGATCAGGGGACTTTGTTATACTCGATCAGGGGACTTTTTATACTCGACCAGAGGACTTTGTTATACTCGACCAGGGGACTTTATTATACTCGATCAGGGGACTTTTTTATACTCGACAAGAGGGCTTTGTTTTACTCGATGAGGGGCCTTTGTTATACTCGATCAGGGGACTTTGATATCCTCGATCAGTGGACTTTTTTATACTTGACCAATGGACTTTGTTATACTCAATGAGGGGCCTTTGTTATACTCGATGAGGGGACTTTGTTATACTCGACCAGGGGACTTTGTTAAACCCAATCAGGGGACTTTTTTTACTCGACCAGAGGACTTTGTTATACTCGGTCAGGGGATATGTTATACTCGATCAGGGGACTTTGTTATACTCAACCAGGAGACTTTGTTATACCCGATCAGGGGACTTTTTTATACTCGATCAGGGGACTTTGTTATATTCGATTAGGGGCCTTTGTTATACTCGATGAGGGGGCTTTGTTATATTCAACCGGGGGACTTTGTTTATTCGATCAGGGGATATGTTATATTCGATCAGGGGACTTTGTTATACTCGATCAGATGACTTTGTTATACTCGACCAAGGGACTTTGTTATACGCAGGGGACTTTTTATACTCGACCAGAGGACTTTGTTATCCTTGATCAGGGGATATGTTATACTCGACCAGGGGACTTTGTTATACTCGTACAGGGGAATTTGTTATACTCGATCAGGGGACTTTGTTATACTCGGTTAAGGGGCCTTTGTTATACTCGTCCAGGGGTCTTTGTTATACTCGACCAGGGGACATTGTTATAATCGATCAGAAGACTTTGTTATACTCGATCAGGGGACTTTTTTTTATACTCGATCAGGGGACTTTGTTATACTCGACCAGGGGCCTTTTTTATACTCAATTAGGAGACTTTGTTATACTCGATAAGGGGACTTTGTTATACTCGATAAGGGGAATTTGTTATACTCGATAAGGGGACTTTG
This sequence comes from Homarus americanus, assembly GCF_018991925.1. Taxonomy (NCBI): domain Eukaryota; kingdom Metazoa; phylum Arthropoda; class Malacostraca; order Decapoda; family Nephropidae; genus Homarus; species Homarus americanus. The sequence continues at coordinate 29,079 of NW_024711245.1, read as the reverse complement.
TTAGACTCGAACAGGGGACATTGTTATAGTCGATCAAGGGACTTTGTTATACTCGATGAGGGTCCTTTGTTATACTCGATGAGGGGCCTTTGTTATAGTAGATGAGTGGACTTTGTTATACTCGACTAGGGGCCTTTTTTGGACTTGACGAGGGGCCTTTGTTATACTCGATCAGGGTCTTTGTTATCCTCGATCAGGGGACTTTGTTATACTCGAGCAGGGGGCTTTGTTATACTCGATGAGGGGCCTTTGTTATACTCGATCAGGGGACTTTGTTATACTCGTCCAGGGGACTTTGTTATACTCAATCAATGACTTTTTTATACACGACCAGAGTACTTTGTTATACTCGATCAGGGGACTTTGTTATACTCGACCAGGGGACTTTATTATACTTGACCAATGGACGTTGTTATACTCAATGAGGGGCCTTTGTTATACTCGATGAGGGGGCTTTGTTATACTCGACCAGGGAACTTTGTTATACTCGATCAGGGGATATGTTATACTCGATCAGGGGACTTTGTTATACTCGATCAGGGGACTTTGTTATGCTTGATTAGGGGACTTTGTTATACTCAACCAGGGGACTTTGTTATACTCGATCAGGGGACTTTGTTATACTCGACCAGGGGACTTTATTATACTTGTCCAATGGACGTTGTTATACTCAATGAGGGTCCTTTGTTATACTCGATGAGGGGGCTTTTTTATACTCGACCAGGGAACTTTGTTATACTCGATCAGGGGATATGTTATACTCGATCTGGGGACTTTGTTATACTCGTCCAGGGGCTTTGTTTTACTCGATCAGGGGACTTTGTTATACTCAATGAGAGGACTTTGTCTTACTCGATCAGGGCCCTTTGTTATGCTCGACCAGGGGACTTTGCTATACTCGATCAGGGGACTTTTGTTATACTCAATCAGGGGACTTTGTTATACTCTATCAGCGGACTTTGTCTTACTCGATCAGGGCCCTTTGTTATACTCGACCAGGGGACTTTGTTAAAATCGATCAGGGGACTTTGTTATACTCGATTAGGGGACTTTGTTATACTCGATCAGGGGACTTTTGTTATAATCAATCAGGGGACTTTGTTATACTCGACCAGGGGCCTTTTTCATACTTGATTAGGGGACTTTTTTTTACTGGATAAGGGGACTTTGTTATACTCGATTAGAGGACTTTGTTATACTCGACCAGGGGCCTTTGTTATACTCGATTAGAAAACTTTGTTATACTCGACCAAGATACATTGTTGTACTCGATCAGGGGACTTTGTTATATTCCACCTGGGACTTTGTTTTACTCGATCAGGCGATATGTTATACTCGATCAGGGGACTTTGTTATACTCGACGAGAAGACTTTGTTATACTCGACGAGAAGACTTTGTTATACTCGATCAAGGGACTTTCTTATACTCGACCAGGGGACTTTTTTAAACTTGACCAATGGACTTTGTTATACTCAATGAGGGGCCTTTGTTATACTCGATTAGGGGACTTTGTTATACTCGACCAGGGGACTTTGTTATAAGCGATCAGGGGACTTTCTTAACTCAAACAGGGGACTTTGTTGTACTCGATCAGGGGACTTTGTTATCCTCTATTAGGAGACTTTGTTATACTCGACCAGAGGACTTTGTTAGTCTCGATCAGGGGACTTTGTTATACTCGATCAGGGGACTTTTTTATACTCGACCAGAGGACTTTGTTATACTCGATGAGGGGACTTTGTTATACTCGACCAGGGGACTTTGTTAAACCCGATCAGGGGACTTTTTTTACTCGACCAGAGGACTTTGTTATACTCGGTCAGGGGATATGTTATACTCGATCAGGGGACTTTGTTATACTCAACCAGGAGACTTTGTTATACTGGATCAGGGTACTTTTTTATACTCGATCAGGGGACTTTGTTATATTCGATTAGGGGCCTTTGTTATACTCGATGAGGGGGCTTTGTTATATTCGACCAGGGGACTTTGTTATATTCGATCAGGGGATATGTTATATTCGATCAGGGGACTTTGTTATACTCGATCAGGTGACTTTTATATACTTGACCAGAGGACTTTGTTATCCTTGATCAGGGGATATGTTATACTCGACCAGGGGACTTTGTTATACTCGAATAGGGGAATTTGTTATACTCGATCAGGGGACTTTGTTATACTCGGTTAAGGGGACTTTATTATACTCGTCCAGGGGTCTTTGTTATACTCGATCAGGGGACTTTATTATACTCTATCAGGGGACTTTGTCTTACTCGATCAGGGCCCTTTGTTTTACTCGACTAGGGGACAATGTTATAATAGATCAGAGGACTTTGTTATACTCGATCAGGGGACTTTGTTATACTCGATCAGGGGACTTTTGTTATACTCGATCAGGGGACTTTGTTATACTCGATCAGGGGACTTTTGTTATACTCGATCAGGGGACTTTGTTATACTCGACCAGGGGCCTTTTTTATACTCGATTAGGAGACTTTGTTATACTCGATATGGGGACTTTGTTATACTCGATAAAGGGAATTTGTTATACGCGATAAGGGGACTTTGTTAGACTCGAACAGGGCACATTGTTATAGTCGATTAAGGGACTTTGTTATACTCGATGAGGGTCCTTTGTTATACTCGATGAGGGGCCTTTGTTATAGTAGATGAGTGGACTTTGTTATACTCGACCAGGGGATTTTGTTATACTCAATCAGGGACTTTTTTATACTCGACCAGAGTACTTTGTTATACTCGATCAGGGGACTTTGTTATACTCGACAAGGGGACTTTATTATACTTGACCAATGGACGTTGTTATACTCAATGAGGGGCCTTTGTTATACTCGATGAGGGGGCTTTGTTATACTCGACCAGGGAACTTTGTTATACTCGATCAGGGGACTTTGTTATACTCGAGCAGGGGGCTTTGTTATACTCGATCAGGGGACTTTGTCATACTCGATCAGGGTACTTTGTTATACTCGACCATGGGACTTTGTTATACTCGACCAGGGGCCTTTGTTATGCTCGACCAGGGAACTTTGTAATACTCGACCAGGGGACTTTGTTATACTTGATCAGGGGACTTTGTTATACTCGATCAGGGGAATTTGTTAGACTCGACCAGGTGACTTTGTTATACTCGACCAGGGGACTTTGTTATATTTGATTAGGGGCCTCGATCAGGGCCCTTTGTTATACTCGATCAGGGACCTTTGTAATACTCGATCAGGGTCTTTTGTTATTCTCTATCAGGGGAATATGTTATACTCGATCAGGGGCCTTTGTTATACTAGATCAGGGGATTTTGTTATACTCAATCAGGAACTTTTTTATACTTGACCAATGGACTTTGTTATACTCGATGAGGGGCCTTTGTTATACTCGATGAGGGAACTTTGTTATACTCGACCAGGGGATTTTGTTATACTCAATCAGGGACTTTTTTATACTCGACCAGAGTACTTTGTTATACTCGATCAGGGGACTTTGTTATACTCGACAAGGGGACTTTATTATACTTGACCAATGGACGTTGTTATACTCAATGAGGGGCCTTTGTTATACTCGATGAGGGGGCTTTGTTATACTCGACCAGGGAACTTTGTTATACTCGATCAGGGGATATGTTATACTCGAGGAGGGGGCTTTGTTATCCTCGATCAGGGGACTTTTGTTATAATCAATCAGGGGACTTTGTTATACTCGACCAGGGGACTTTGCGATACTCGACCAGGGGACTTTGTTATACTCGATTAGGAGCTTTTGTTATACTCGATGAGGGGGCTTTCTTATACTCGAGTAGGGGACTTTGCTATAGTCGACCAGGAGACTTTGATATATTCGATCAGGGGACTTTTTTATACTCGACCAGAGGACTTTCTTATACTCGTCCAGGAGACTTTGTTATACTCGATTAGGGAACTTTGTTATACTCGATTAGGGGAGTTTGTTATACTCGATCAGGGGATATGTTAGACTCGATCAGGGGACTTAGTTATACTCGGTTAAGGGGACTTTGTTATACTCGTCCAGGGGTCTTTGTTATAATCGATTAGGAGACTTTGTTATACGCGATCAGGGGACTTTGTTATACTCGAGCAGGGGACCTGTGTTATACTCGATCAGGGGACTTTGTTATACTCGACCAGGGGCCTTTTTTATACTCAATCAGGGACTTTTTTATACTCGACCAGAGTACTTTGTTATACTCGATCAGGGGACTTTGTTATACTCGACCAGGGGACATTGTTATACTCGACCAGGATACTTTTTTATACTCGATTAGGCGGCTTTGTTATACTCGATCAAGGGACTTTGTTATACTCGATGAGGGTCCTTTGTTATACTCAATCAGGGACTTTTTTATACTCGACCAGAGTACCTTATTATACTTGATCAGGGGACTTTGTTATACTCGACTAGGGGCCTTTTTTGGACTCGACGAGGGGCCTTTGTTATACTCGATCAGGGGACTTTGTTATACTCGACAAGGGGACTTTGTTATACTCAATCAGGGACTTTTTTATACTCGACCAGAGTACTTTATTATACTCGATCAGGGGACTTTGTTATACTCGACCAGGGGACTTTATTATACTTGACCAATGGACTTTGTTATACTCAATGAGGGGCCTTTGTTATATTCGATGAGGGGACTTTGTTATACTCGACCAGGGGACTTTTTTTTACTCGACCATAGGACTTTGTTATACTCAATCAGGGGATATGTTATACTCGATCAGGGGACTTTGTTATACTCAACCAGGGGACTTTGTTATACTCGATCAGGGGACTTTGTTATACTCGATAAGGGGACTTTTTTATACTCGATTAGGGGCCTTTGTTATACTCGATGAGGGGGCTTTGTTATACTCGACCAGGGGATTTTTTTATACTCGAACAGGGAATATGTTATACTCGATCAGGGGACTTTGTTATACTCGATCAGGGGACTTTGTTATACTTGATTTGGGGACTAAGTTATACTCGATCAGGGGACTTTGTTATACTCGATCAGATGACTTTGTTATACTCGACCAAGGAGATTTGTTATGCTCGATTACAAAACTTTGTTATACTCGACCAGGAGACATTGTTATACTCGTTGAGTGGACTTTGTTATACTCCACCAGGGTCTTTTTTATACTAGATCAGGGGATATGTTATACTCGATCAGGGGACTTTGTTATACTCGTCCAGGGGGCTTTGTTTTACTCGATCAGGGGACTTTGTTATACTCGATTAGAGGACTTTGTCTTACTCGATCAGGGCCCTTTGTTATACTCGACCAGGGGACTTTGTTATAATCGATCAGGGGACTTTGTTATACTCGATCATGGGACTTTGTTATGCTCGACCAGGGGACTTTGCTATACTCGATCAGGGAACTTTTGTTATACTCAATCAGGGGACTTTGTTAAACTCTTTCAGGGGACTTTGTCTTACTCGATCAGGGCCCTTTGTTATACTCGACCAGGGGACTTTGTTATAATCGATCAGGGGACTTTGTTATACTCGATTAGGGGACTTTGTTATACTCAATCAGGGGACTTTTGTTATACTCAATCAGGGGACTTTGTTATACTCGACCAGGGACCTTTTTCATACTCGATTAGGGGACTTTGTTTCACTCGATAAGGGGACTTTGTTATACTCGATTAGAGGACTTTCTTATACTCGACCAGGGGCCTTTGTTATACTCGATTAGAAAACTTTGTTATACTCGACCAAGATACATTGTTGTACTCGATCAGGGGACTTTGTTATATTCCACCTGGGACTTTGTTATACTCGATCAGGCGATATGTTATACTCGATCAGGGGACTTTGTTATACTCGAAGAGAAGACTTTGTTATACTCGACGAGAAGACTTTGTTATACTCGATCAAGGGACTTTCTTATACTCCGGCAGGGGGCTTTGTTATACTCGATCAGGGTACTTTGTTATACTCGATCAGGTTACTTTGTTATACTCGACCAGGGGACTTTCTTATACTTGACCAATGGATTTTGTCATACTCAATGAGGGCCTTTGTATACTCGATCAGGGGACTTTGTTATACTCGACCAGGGGACTTTGTTATACGCGATCAGGGGACTTTTTTCTACTCGACCAGAGGACTTTGTTAAACTTGATCAGGAGTTATGTTATGTTCGATCAGGGGACTTTGTTATACTCAACCAGGGGACTTTCTTAACTCAAACAGGGGACTTTGTTGTACTCGATCAGGGGACTTTGTTATACTCGATTACTGGCCTTTGTTATACTCGATGAGGGGGCTTTGTTATACTCGACCAGGGGACTTTGCTCTACTCGACCAGGGGACTTTGTTATATTCGATTAGGGGACTTTGATATACTCGACCAGGAGACTTTTTTATACTTTATCAGGGGACTTTGTCATATTCGACCAGAGGCCTTTGTTATACTCGATCGGGGGAGTTTGTTATACTCGTTCAGTGGACTTTCCTATATTTGACCAATGGATTTTGCTATACTCGATGAGGGGCCTTTGTTATACTCTATTAGGGGACTTTGTTATACTCGATCAGGGGACTTTTTTACACTCGACCAGAGGACTTTGTTATAGTCGACCAGGGGACTTTGTTATACTCGATCAGGGGACTTTTTTATACTCGACCAGAGGGCTTTGTTTTACTCGATTAGGGGACTTTGTTATACTCGACCAGGGGACTTTTTTATACCTGATCAATGGACTTTGTTATACTCAATGAGGGGCCTTTGTTATACTCGATCAGGGGACTTTGTTATACTCGACCAGGGGACTTTGTTATACCCGATCAGGGGACTTTTTTATACTCGAGCAGAGGACTTTGATATACTCGATCAGGGGATATGTTATACTCGATCAGGGGAGTTTTGTTATACTCAATCAGGGGACTTTGTTATACTCGATCAGGGGCCTTTTTTATACTCGATTAGGAGACTTTGTTATACTCGATAAAGGGACTTTGTTATACTCGATAAGGGGAATTTGTTATACTCGATAAGGGGACTTTGTTAGACTCGAACAGGGGACATTGTTACACTCGATCAAGGGACTTTTTATACTCGATGAGGGTCCTTTGTTATACTCGATGAAAGGCATTTGTTATAGTAGATGAGGGGACTTTGTTATACTCGACTAGGGGCCTTTTTTGGACTTGACGAGGGGCCTTTGTCATACTCGATCAGGGTCTAAGATATCCTCGATCAGGGGACTTTGTTATACTCGAGCAGGGGGCTTTGGTATACTCGATCAGGGGACTTTGTTATACTCGATGAGGGGCCTTTGTTATACTCGACCAGGGGACTTTGTTATACCCCAGCAGGGACTTTTTTATACTCGACTAGAGTACTTTGTTATACTCGATCAGGGGACTTTGTTATACTCGACCAGGGGACTTTATTATACTTGACCAATGGACGTTGTTATACTCAATGAGGGGCCTTTGTTATACTCGATGAGGGGGCTTTGTTATACTCGACCAGGGGACTTTGTTATACTCGACCAGGGGACTTTGTTACACGCAATCAGGGCTCTTTGTTATACTCGATGAGGGGCCTTTGTTATACTAGAACAGGGGACTTTGTTATACTCGACGAGAAGACTTTTTTATACTCGATCAGGGGATATGTTATACTCGATCAGGGGTCTTTCTTATACTTGACCAATGGACTTTGCTATACTCGATGAGGGGCTTTTGTTATATTCGACCAAGGGACTTTCCTATTCTCGACTAGGGGACTTTTTTATACTTGATGAGGGGACTTTCTCATACTCGACCAGAGGCCTTTATTATAATCGATCGGGGGACTTTGTTATACTCGATCAGGGGACTTTGTTATACTCGATCAGGGGACTTTGTTATACTCGATTAGGGGCCTTTGTTATACTCGATGAGGGGGCTTTGTTATACTCGACCAGGGGACTTTGTTATACTCGATCAGGGGATATGTTTTACTCGATAAGGGGACTTTGTTATACTCGATCAGGGGACTTTGTTATACTTGATTAGGGGTCTAAGTTATACTCGATCAGGGGACTTTGTTATACTCGATCAGATGACTTTGTTATACTCGACCAAGGGAATTTGTTATGCTCGATTAGAAAACTTTGTTATACTCGACCAGGAGACTTTGTTATACTCGATCAGGGGACTTTGTTATACTCCACCAGGGACTTTGTTATTCTCGATCAGGGGATATTATATACTCGATCAGGGGACTTTGTTATACTTGATTAGGGGACTTTGTTATACTCGACCAGGGGACTTTTTTATACATGAGCAATGGATGTTGTTATACTCAATGAGGGGCCTTTGTTATACTCGATCAGGGGACTTTGTTATACTCGAACAGGGGACTTTGTTATACTCGACCAGGGGACGTTGTTACACGCAATCAGGGTTCTTTGTTATACTCGATGAGGGGCCTTTGTTATACTAGATCAGGGGACTTTGTTATACTCACTTAGGGTCCTTTTTTGGACTCGATCAGCGGCCTTTGTTATACTCGATCAGGGGACTTTGTTATACTCGATCAGGGGACTTTGTTATACTCGATCAGGAGGCTTTGTTATACTCGATCAGGGGACTTTGCTATACTCGACCAGGAGACTTTGTTATACTCGATCAGGGGACTTTATTATACTTGATCAGGGGACTTTGTTATACTCGACCAGGGGACTTTTTATACTTGATCAGGGGACTTTGTTATACTTGATCAGGGCCCTTTGCTATACTCGACCAGGGGACATTGTTATGCACGATCTGGGGACTTTGTTATACTGGGCCAGGGGACTTTCTTATACTCGATCAGGGGAATTTCTAATACTGGACCAGGGGACTTTTTTATACTCGATCAGGGGACTTTGTTATACTCAGTCAGGGGACTTTTGTTATACTCGATCAGGGGACTTTGTTATACTTGACGAGGGGGCTTTGTTATACTCGATTAGAAAACTTTGTTATACTCGACCAGGATACCTTGTTGTACTCGATCAGGGGACTTTGTTAATCTCCACCAGGGACTTTGTTATACTCGATCAGTCGATATGATATACTCGATCAGGGGACTTTGTTATACTCGACGAGAAGACTTTTTTATACTCGATCAGGGGATATGTTATACTCGATCAGGGGTCTTTCTTATACTTGACCAATGGACTTTGCTATACTCGATGAGGGTCTTTTGTTATATTCGACCAAGGGACTTTGCTATTCTCGACCAGGGGACTCGTAAAGGGGGCTTCGTTATACCCGATCAGGGGACTTTGTTATACATGATCAGGGGACTTTGTCTTACTCGATCAGGGCCCTTTGCTATACTCAACCAGGGGACTTTGTTATAATCGATCAGGGGACTTTGTTATACTCGATCAGGCGATATGTTTTAGTCGATCAGGGGACTTTGTTATACTCGACGAAAAGACTTTGTTATACTCGATGAGGGGACTTTGTTATACTCGATCAGGGGACTTTGTTATACTCAACCAGGGGACTTTCTTAACTCAAACAGGGGACTTTGTTGTACTCGATCAGGGGACTTTGTTATATTCGATCAGGGGACTTTGTTATACTCGATTACTGGCCTTTGTTATACTCGATGAGGGGACTTTGCTATACTCGACCAGGGGACTTTGTTATATTCGATCAGGGGACTTTGATATACTCGACCAGGAGACTTTTTTATACTTTATCAGGGGACTTTGTCATACTCGACCAGAGGCATTTGTTATACTCGATCGGGGGAGTATGTTATACTCGTTCAGTGGACTTTCCTATATTTGACCAATGGACTTTGCTATACTCGATGAGGGGCCTTTGTTATACTCTATTAGGAGACTTTTTTATACTCGACCAGAGGACTTTGTTATACTCGACCAGGGGACTTTGTTACACTCGACCAGGGGACTTTTTTATAACTGACCAATGGACTTTGTCATACTCGATTAGGGGACTTTGTTACACTCGACCAGGGGACTTTTTTATACCTGACCAATGGACTTTGTTATACTCAATGAGGGGCCTTTGTTATACTCGATCAGGGGACTTTGTTATACTCAACCAGGGGACTTTGTTATACGCGATCAGGGGACTTATTTATACTCGAGCAGAGGACTTTGATATACTCGATCAGGCGATATGTTATACTCGATCAGGGGAGTTTTGTTATTCTCAATAAGGGGACTTTGTTATATTCGATTAGGGGCCTTTGTTATACTCGATGAGGGGGCTTTGTTATACTCGACCAGGGGACTTTGTTATACTTGAACAGGGGAATTTGTTATACTCGATCAGGGGACTTTGTTATACTCTGTTAAGGGGACTTTGTTTACTCGTCCAGGGGTCTTTGTTATACTCGATCAGGGGACTTTATTATACTCTATCAGGGGACTTTGTCTTACTCGATCAGGGCCCTTTGTTTTACTCGACCAGGGGACATTGTTATAATAGATCAGAGGACTTTGTTATACTCGATCAGGGGACTTTGTTATACTCGATCAGGGGACTTTCGTTATACTCGATCAGGGGACTTTGTTATACTCGACCAGGGGCCTTTTTTATACTCGATTAGGAGACTTTGTTATACTCGATAAGGGGACTTTGTTATACTCGATAAGTGGAATTTGTTATACTCGATAAGGGGACTTTGTTAGACTCGAACATGGGACATTGTTATAGTCGATCAAGGGACTTTGCTATACTCGATCAGGGAACTTTTGTTATACTCAATCAGGGGACTTTGTTAAACTCTATCAAGGGACTTTGTCTTACTCGATCAGGGCCCTTTGTTATACTCGACAAGGGGACTTTGTTATAATCGATCAGGGGACTTTGTTATACTCGATTAGGGGACTTTGTTATACTCAATCAGGGGTCTTTTGTTATACTCAATCAGGGGACTTTGTTATACTCGACCAGGGGCCTTTTTCATACTCGATTAGGGGACTTTGTTTTACTCGATAAGGGGACTTTGAAATATTCGATTAGAGGACTTTCTTATACTCGACCAGGGGCCTTTGTTATAATCGATTAGAAAACTTTGTTATACTCGACCAAGATACATTGTTGTACTCGCTCAGGGGACTTTGTTATATTCCACCTGGGACTTTGTTATACTCGATCAGGCGATATGTTATACTCGATCAGGGGACTTTGTTATACTCGACGAGAGGACTTTGTTATACTCAACGAGAAGACTTTGTTATACTCGATCAAGGGACTTTCTTATACTCCGGCAGGGGCTTTCTTATACTCGATCAGGGGACTTTGTTATACTCGATCAGGTTACTTTGTTATACTCGACCAGGGGACTTTTTTATACTTGACCAATGGACTTTGTTATACTCAATGAGGGGCCTTTGTATACTCGATCAGGGGACTTTGTTATACTCGACCAGGGGACTTTGTTATACGCGTTCAGGGGACTTTTTTATACTCGACCAGAGGACTTTGTAATACTTGATCAGGAGATATGTTATGCTCGATCAGGGGACTTTGTTATACTCAACCAGGGGACTTTCTTAACTCAAACAGGGGACTTTGTTGTACTCGATCAGGGGACTTTGTTATACTCGATTACTGGCCTTTGTTATACTCGATGAGGGGGCTTTGTTATACTCGACCAGGGGACTTTGCTATACTCGACCAGGGGACTTTGTTATAGTCGATTAGGGGACTTTGATATACTCGACCAGGAGACTTTTTTATACTTTATCAGGGGACTTTGTCATACTCGACCAGAGGCCTTTGTTATACTCGATCGGGGGAGTTTGTTATACTCGTTTAGTGGACTTTCCTATATTTGACTAATGGACTTTGCTATACTCGATGAGGGGCCTTTGTTATACTCTATTAGGGGACTTTGTTATACTCGATCAGGGGACTTTTTTATACTCGACCAGAGGAATTTGTTATAGTCGACCAGGGGACTTTGTTATACTCGATCAGGGGACTTTTTTTATACTCGACCAGAGGGCTTTGTTTTACTCGATTATGGGACTTTGTTATACTCGACCAGGGGATTTTTTTGTACCTGACCAATGGACTTTGTTATACTCAATGAGGGGCCTTTGTTATACTCGATCAGGGGACTTTGATATACTTGACCAGGGGACTTTGTTATACGCGATCAGGGGACTTTTTTATACTCGAGCAGAGGACGTTGATATACTCGATCAGGGGATATGTTATACTCGATCAGGGGAGTTTTGTTATACTCAATCAGGGGACTTTGTTATACTCGATCAGGGGCCTTTATTATACTCGATTAGGAGACTTTGTTATACTCGATAAGGGGACTTTGTTATACTCGATAAGGGGAATTTGTTATACTCGATAAGGGGACTTTGTTAGACTCGAACAGGGGACATTGTTATACTCGATCAAGGGACTTTGTTATACTCGATGAGGGTCCTTTGTTATACTCGATGAAAGGCATTTGTTATAGTAGATGAGGGGACTTTGTTATACTCGACTAGGGGCCTTTTTTGGACTTAACGAGGAGCCTTTGTCATACTCGATCAGGGTCTAAGATATCCTCGATCAGGGGACTTTGTTATACTCGAGCAGGGGGCTTTGGTATACTCGATCAGGGGACTTTGTCATACTCGATCAGGGGATTTTGTTATACTCGACCAGGGAACATTTTTATACTTGACCAATGGACTTTGTTATACTCGATGAGGGGCCTTTGTTATACTCGATGAGGGGACTTTGTTATACTCGACCAGGGGACTTTGTTATACTCAATCAGGGACTTTTTTATACTCGACTAGAGTACTTTGTTATACTCGATCAGGGGACTTTGTTATACTCGACCAGGTAACTTTATTATACTTGACCAATGGACGTTGTTATACTCAATGAGGGGCCTATGTTATACTCGATGAGGGGGCTTTGTTATACTCGACCAGGGGACTTTGTTATACTCGACCAGGGGACTTTGTTACACGCAATCAGGGTTCTTTGTTATACTCGATGAGGGGCCTTTGATATACTAGATCAGGGGACTTTGTTATACTCGACGAGAAGACTTTTTTATACTCGATCAGGGGATATGTTATACTCGATCAGGGGTCTTTCTTATACTTGACCAATGGACTTTGCTATACTCGATGAGGGGACTTTCTCATACTCGACCAGAGGCCTTTATTATAATCGATCGGGGGACTTTGTTATACTCGATCAGGGGACTTTGTTAAACTCGATCAGGGGACTTTGTTATACCTGATTAGGGGCCTTTGTTATACTCGATGAGGGGGCTTTGTTATACTCGACCAGGGGACTTTGTTATACGCGATCAGGGATATGTTATACTCGATCAGGGGACTATGTTATACTCGATCAGGGGACTTTGTTATACTTGATTAGGGGACTAAGTTATACTCGATCAGGGGACTTTGTTATACTCGATTAGATGACTTTGTTATACTCGACCAAGGGAATTTGTTATGCTCGATTAGAAAACTTTGTTATACTCGACCAGGAGACTTTGTTATACTCGATCAGGGACTTTGTTATACTCCACCAGGGACTTTGTTATACTTGATTAGGGGATTTTGTTATACTCGACCAGGGGACTTTTTTATACTTGACCAATGGATGTTGTTATACTCAATGAGGGGCCTTTGTTATACTCGATCAGGGGACTTTGTTATACTCGACCAGGGGACTTTGTTATACTCGACCAGGGGACTTTGTTACACACAATCAGGGTTCTTTGTTATACTCGATGAGGGGCCTTTGTTATACTAGATCAGGGGACTTTGTTATACTCACTTAGGGGGCTTTTTTGTACTCGATTAGCGGCCTTTGTTATACTCGATCAGGGGACTTTGTTATACTCGATCAGGGGACTTTGTTATACTCGAGCAGGGGGTTTTGTTATACTCGATCAGGGGACTTTGTTATACTCGATCAGGGGACTTTATTATACTTGATCAGGGGACTTTGTTATATTCGACCAGGGGACTTTTTATACTTGATCAGGGGACTTTGTTATACTTGATCAGGGCCCTTTGCTATACTCGACTATGGGACTTTGTTATAATCGATCAGGGGACTTTGTTATGCACGATCTGGGACTTTGTTATACTGGGCCAGGGGAATTTCTTGTACTCGATTAGGGGAATTTCTAATACTGGACCAGGGGACTTTGTTATACTCAGTCAGGGGACTTTTGTTATACTCGATCAGGGGACTTTGTTATACTCGACGAGGGGGCTTGTTATACTCGATTAGAAAACTTTGTTATACTCAACCAGGATACCTTGTTGTACTCGATCAGGGGACTTTGTTATTCTCCACCAGGGACTTTGTTATACTCGATCAGGCGATATGATATACTCGATCAGGGGACTTTGTTATACTCGACGAGAAGACTTTTTTATACTCGATCAGGGGATATGTTATACTCGATCAGGGGTCTTTCTTATACTTGACCAATGGACTTTGCTATACTCGATGAGGGGCTTTTGTTATATTCGAACAAGGGACTTTGCTATTCTCGACCAGGGGACTTTTTTATACTTGATGAGGGGACCCTCTCATACTCGACCAGAGGCCTTTATTATAATCGATCGGGGGACTTTGTTATTCTCGATCAGGGGATATTATATACTCGATCGGGGGACTTGGTTATACTCGTCCAGGGGGCTTTGTTTTACTCGATCACGGGACTTTGTTATACTCGATCAGGGGACTTTGTCTTACTCGATCAGGGCCCTTTGTTATACTCGACCAGGGGATATGTTATACTCGATCAGGGGACTTTGTTATACTCGTCCAGCGGGCTTTGTTTTACTCGATCAGGGGACTTTGTTATGCTCGATCTGGGGACTTTGTTATACTTGGCCAGGAGACTTTGTTATTCTCGATCAGACGGTATGCTATACTCGATCAGGGGACTTTGTTATACTCGATCAGGGGACTTTGTCTTACTTGATCAGGGCCCTTTGCTATACTCGACCAGGGGACTTTCTTATAATCGATCTGGGGACTTCGTTATGCTGGGCCAGGGGACTTTGTTATACTCGAGCAGGGGGCTTTGTTATACTCGATCATGTGACTTAGTTATACTCGATCAGGAGGCTTTGTTATACTCGATCAGGGGACTTTGCTATACTCGATCAGGTGACTTTGTTATACTCGACCTGGAGACTTTGTTATACTCGATCAGGGAACTGTGTTTTACTCGACCAGAGGAATTTGTTATACTTGATCAGGTGATATATTATACTCGATGAGGGGACTTTGTTATACTCGATCAGGGGACTTTGTTATACTTGATTTGGGGACTTTGTTATACTCAATGAGGGGCCTTTGTTATACTCGGTTAGGGGACTTTGTTATACTCGACCAGGGAACTTTGTTACACGCAATCAGGGGTCTTTGTTATACTCGATGAAGGGCCTTTGTTATACTAGATCAGGGGACTTTGTTATACTCGCTTAGGGGCCTTTTTTGGACTCGATCAGCGGCTTTTGTTATACTCGATCAGGGGACTTTGTTATATTCGATCAGGGGACTTTGTTATACTCGAGCAGGGGGTTTAGTTATACTCGATCAGGGGACTTTGTTATACTCGATCAGGCGACTTCTTTATACTTGATCAGGGGACTTTGTTATACTCGACCAGGGGACTTTTTATACTTGATCAGGGGACTTTGTTATACTTGATCAGGGCCCTTTGCTATACTCGACCAGGAGACTTTGTTATAATCGATCAGGGGGCTTTGTTATGCTCGATCTGGGAACTTTGTTATACTGGGCCAGGGGACTTTTTTATACTCGATCAAGGGAATTTCTATTACTGGACCAGCAGACTTTTTTATACTCGATCAGGGGACTTTGTTATACTCAGTCAGGGGACTTTTGTTATACTCGATAAGGGGACTTTGTTATACTCGACCAGGGGGCTTTTTTATACTCGATTAGAAAACTTTGTTATCCTCGACCAGGATACCTTGTTGTACTCGATCAGGGGACTTTGTTATACTCCACCAGGGACTTTGTTATACTCGATCAGGCGCTATGATATACTCGATCAGGGGACTTTGTAATACTCGACGAGAAGACTTTGCTATAGTCGATCAGGGGATATGTTATTCTCGATCAGGGGTCTTTCTTATACTTGACCAATGGACTTTGCTATACTCGATGAGGGGCTTTTGTTATACTCAATCAGGGGACTTTGTTATAATCGATCAGGGCACTCTGTTATACTCGATCAGGGGACTTTGTTATACTCGATCAGGGGACTTTTGTTATACTCAATCAGGGGACTTTGTTATACTGTATCAGGGGACTTTGTCTTACTCGATCAGTGCCCTTGTTATACTCGACCAGGGGACTTTGTTATACTCGATCAGGGGATATGTTATACTCGATCAGGGGACTGTGTTATACTCGATCAGATGACTATGTTATATCTCGACCAAGGGACTTTGTTATACGCGATGAGGGGACTTTTTTATACTCGACCAGAGGACTTTGTTATACTTGGTCAGGGGATATGTTATACTCGATCAGGGGACTTTGTTATACTCGGTTAAGGGGACTTTGTTATACTCGGTTAAGGGGACTTTGTTATACTCGTCCAGGGGGCTTTGTTATACTCGATCAGGGGACTTTGTCTTACTCGATCAGGGCCCTTTGTTATACTCGATCAGGGGACTTTGTTATAATCGATCAGGGGACTTTGTTATACTCGATCAGGGGACTTTGTTATACTCGATCAGGGGACTTTTGTTATACTCAATCAGGGGACTTTGTTATACTCGACCAGGGGCCTTTTTTATACTCGATTAGGGGACTTTGTTTTACTCGATAAGGGGACTTTGTTATACTCGGTAAGGGAAATTTGTTGTACTTGATAAGGGGACTTTGTTAGACTCGAACAGGGGACATTGTTATATTCGAACAGGATACTTTGTTATTCTCGATTAGGCGGCTGTGTTATACTCGATCAAGGGACTTTGTTATACTCGATGAGCGGCCTTTGTTGTACTCGACGAGGGGCCTTTGTTATTTTAGATCAGAGGACTTTGTTATACTTGACTAGGGGCCTTTTTTGGACTCGATGAGGGGCCTTTGTTATACTCGATGAGGGGACTTTGTTATAATCGACCAGGGGACTTTGTTATATGCGATCAGGGGACTTTTTTTACTCGACCAGAGGGCTTTGTTATACTCGATTAGGGGGCCTTTGTTATACTCGATGAGGAGGCTTTGTTATACTCGACCAGGGGACTTTGTTATACTCGATCAGGGGATATGTTATACTCGATCAGGGGACTCTGTTATACTCGATCAGATGACTATGTTATACTCGACCAAGGGACTTTGTTATACGCGATGAGGGGACTTTTTTATACTCGACCAGAGGAGTTTGTTATACTTGATCAGGGGATATGTTATACTCGATCAGGGGTCTTTGTTATATCGGTTAAGGGGACTTTGTTATACTCGGTTAAGGGGACTTTGTTATACTCGTCCAGGGGGCTTTGTTATACTCGATCAGGGGACATTGTTATACTCAACCAGGGGACTTTGTCTTACTCGATCAGGGCCCTTTGTTATACTCGACCATGGGACTTTGTTATAATCGATCAGGGGACTTTGTTATACTCGATCAGGGGGCTTTGTTATACTCGACCAGGGGAATTTGCTATAATCGACCAGGGGCCATTTTTATACTCGATTAGGGGACTTTGTTTTACTCGATAAGGGGATTTTGTTATACTCGATAAGGGGAATTTATTGTACTTTTAAGGGGACTTTGTTAGACTCGAACAGGGGACATTGTTATACTCGACCAGGATACTTTGTTATACTCGATTAGAAAACTTTGTTATACTCGATCAGGATACCTTGTTGTACTCGATCAGGTGACTTTGTTATATTCGATCAGGAGGCTTTGTTATACTCGATCAGGGGACTTTGCAATACTCGACCAGGGGACTTTGTTATACTCGAGCAGGGGACTTTGTTATACTCGATTACGGGACTTTGTTATACTCGATCATGAGGCTTTGTTATACTCGATCAGGGGACTTTGCTATGCTCGACCAGGGGACTTTGTTATACTCGATTAGGGGACTTTGTTATACTCGACCAGGGAACTTTTTTATACTTGACCAATGGACTTTGTTATACTCGATGAGGGCCCTTTGTTATACTCGATTAGGGGACTTTGTTATACTCGACCAGGGAACATTTTTATACTTGACCAATGGACTTTGTTATACTCGATGAGGGCCCTTTGTTATACTCGATGAGGGGACTTTTTTATACTCGACCAGAGGACTTTGTTATACTCAATCAGAGGATATGTTATACTTGATCAGGGGACTTTGTTATACTCAACCAGGAGACTTTGTTATACTCTATCAGGAGACTTTGTTATACTCGATCAGGGGACTTTGTTATACTCGATTAGGGGCCTTTGTTATACTCGATGAGGGGGCTTTGTTATACTCGACCAGGGGACTTTGCTATAATCGATCAGGGGACTGTGTTATTCTCGATCAGATGACTATGTTATACTCGACCAAGGGACTTTGTTATACGCGATGAGGGGACATTTTTATACTCGACCAGAGGACTTTGTTATACTTGATCAGGGTGATATGTTATACTCGATCAGGGGACTTTGTTATACTCGGTTAAGTGGACTTTGTTATACTCGGTTAAGGGGACTTTGTTATACTCGTCCAGGGGGCTTTGTTATACTTGATCAGGGGACTTTGTTATACTCAACCAGGGGACTTTGTTATACTCTATCAGAAGACTTTGTTATACTCGATCAGGGGACTTTGTTATACTCGATTAGGGGCCTTTGTTATACTCGATCAGGGGACATTGTTATACTCGACCAGAGGACTTTGTTATACTCGATTAGGGGATATGTTATAATCGATCAAGGGACTTTGTTATATTCGATCAGAGGACTTTGTTATACTCGACGAGGGGACTTTTTTATACTTGACCAATGGACTTTATTATTCTCGATAAGGGGCCTTTGTTATACTCAATCAGGGGACTTTGTTATACTCGACCAGGGGACTTTGTTATACTCAATCAGGGGACTTTTTTATACTCGACCAGAGGACTTTGTTATACTTGATCAGGGTGATATGTTATACTCGATCAGGTCGATTTTTATACTTGACCAATGACCTTATTATTCTTTGTATAAGGGCCTTTGTTACACTAACCTGTGGACTTCTGTTTAGACTAGATTCAGGACTTTTGTTATACCCAATCAGGGACTTTTTATACCTGACCAGAGGATTTTGTTATACCTCGATCAGGAATATGCTATACCGATCAGGGACTTGTTATACCCAACAAGGACTTGTTATACCCGGATCAGGGACTTTTGTTAGAATTTCTGGATCAGAGACTTGTTATACCGATTAGGCCTTTTATAAATTTATGATGACCTTGCTATGCTCGACCAATGGACTTTGTTATATCGCGATGAGGGGACTTTTTTTATACCACCAGAGGATTTGTTATACTTCTGGATCGCGATAAGATTCCGGGATCAGGGGTCTTTGTTATACTCGGTTAAGGGAATTTTTTATACTCGGTTAAGGGGACTTTGTTATACTCAATCAGGGGACTTTGTTATACTCGATCAGGCTACTTTGTTATACTCAACCATGGGACTTTTTTATACTTGACCAATGGACTTTGTTATACTCGATAAGGGGCCTTTGTTATACTCAATCAGGGGACTCTGTTATACTTGACCAGCGGACTTTGTTATACTCAATCAGGAGGACTTTTTTATACTCGACCAGGGGACTTTGTTATAATTGATCAGGATACTTTGTTATGCTCGATCTAAGGACTTTGTTATACTGGGCCAGGAGACTTTGTTATACTCGAACAGGGGACGTTTTTATACTCGACCAGAGGATTTTGTTATACTTGATCAGGGGACTTTGTTATACTCGACCAGGGGACTTTTTTATATTTGAAAAATAGACTTTGTTATACTCAATGAGGGGCCTTTGTTATACTCGATCAGGGGACTTTGTTATACTCGACCAGGGGACTTTGTTATATGCGATCAGGGGACTTTTTTATACTCGACCAGAGGACTTTGTTATATTTGATCAGGGGATATGTTATACTCGATCAGGGGACTTTGTTATACTCTACCAGGGGACTTTGTTATACTCAAACAGGGGACTTTGTTGTACTCGATCAGGCGACTTTGTTATACTCGAGGAGGGGGCTTTGTTATGCTCGATCAGGGGACTTTGTTATACTCGATCAGGAGGCTTTATTATACTCGATGAGGGGCCTTTGTCATACTCGATGAGGGGCCTTTGTTATACTAGTTCAGGGGACTTTGTTATACTCGATTAGGGGTCTTTTTTGGACTCGATTAGTGACCTTTATTATACTCGATGATGGGACTTTGTTATACTCGATGAGGGGACTTTGTTGTACTCGAGGAGGGGGCTTTGTTATCCTCGATCAGGGGACTTTGTTATACTCGATCAGGAGGCTTTGTTATACTTGATCAGGGGACTTTGCTATACTCGATTAGGGGACTTTGTTATTCCTGATAAGGAGACTTTGTTATACTCGATTCGGCGGTTTTGTTATACTCGATCAGGGGACTTTTTTATACTCGATGACTTGCCTTTGTTATACTCGATGAGGGAATACTGTTATACTCGATCAGGGGACTTTTTTATACTCGATGACTGGCCTTTGTTATACTCGATGAGGGGCCTTTGTTAAACTAGATCAGGTGACTTTGTTATACTCGAGCAGGGGGCTTTGTTATACTCGAACAGGGGACTTTGTTGTACTCGATCAGGGGACTTTGTTATACTTGATTAGGGGCCTTTGTTATACTCGATGAGGGGGTTGTGTTATACTCGACCAGGGGACTTTGGTTTACTCGACCAGGGAACTTTGTTATATTCGATCAGGGGACTTTGTTATTCTCGATCAGGGGACTTTGTTATACTCGATTAGGGGCCTTTGTTATACTCGATGAGGGGGTCTGTTATATTCGACAAGGGGACTTTGCTATACTCGACCAGGGACTTTGTCATACTCGATCAGGGGACTTTGTTATACTCGACCAAGAGACTTTTTTATACTTGGTTAGGGGATTTTGTCATACTCAACCAGAGGACTTTGTTATACTTGATCAGGGGATATGTTATACTCGATCAAGGGACTTTGTTATACCCAACCATGGGACTTTGTTATACTCGATCAGGGGACTTTGTTTTACTCGACCAGGGGACTTTGTTATATGCGATCAGGGGACTTTTTTATACTCGACCAGAGGACTTTGTTATACTTGAACAGGGGATATGTTATACTCGATCAAGGGACTTTGTTATACTCAACCAGGGGACTTTGTTATACTCGATCAGGGGACTTTGTTATTCTCGATCAGGGGACTTTGTTATACTCGATTAGGGGCCTTTGTTATACTCGATGAGGGGGTTTGTTATACTCGACAAGGGGACTTTGCTATACTCGACCAGGGGACTTTGTCATACTCGATCAGGGGACTTTGTTATACTCGACCAGGAGACTTTTTTATACTTGGTCAGGGGATTTTGTCATACTCGACCAGAGGCCTTTGTTATACTCGATCGGGGGACTTTGTTATACTAGATCAGTGGACTTTCCTATATTTGACCAATGGTCTTTGCTATACTCGATGAGGGGCCTTTGTTATACTCGATTAGGGGACTTTGTTATACTCGACCAGGGGACTTTGATATAATCGATCAGGGTATGTTGTTATACTCGATGAGGGGACTTTATTTTACTCGATGATTGGCCTTTGTTATACTCGATCAGGGGCCTTTGTTATACTAGATGAGGGGACTTTGTTATACTCGCTTAGGGGCGTTTTTTGGACTTGATCAGGGGCATTTGTTATACTCGATCAGGGGATTTTGTTATTTTCGAGCAGGAGGCTTTGTTATACTCCATCAGATGACTTTGCTATACTCGACCAGGGGACTTTGTTATACTCGATCAGAGGACATTCTTATACTCGAACAGGGGCCTTTTTTATACTTGACCAATGGACTTTGTTATACTCGATGAGCAGCCTTTGTTATACTCGATCAGGGACTTTCTTATACTCGACCAGGGGACTTTGTTATACGCGATCATTGGACTTTTTTATACTCGACGAGAGGACTTTGTTATACTCGATCAGGCGATATGTTATACTCGATCAGGGGACTTTGTTATGCTCAACCAGGGGACTTTGTTATACTCGGTCAGGGGACTTTGTTATACTCGATCAAGGGACTTTGTTATACCCTATCAGGGGACTTTGATGTACTCGACCAGGGGACTTTTTATACTTGACCAATGGACTTTGTTATACTCATTGAGGGGCCTTTGTTATACTCGATCAGGGGACTTTGTTATACTCGACCAGGGGACTTTGTTATACTCGATCAGGGGATATATTATCCTCGATCAGGCGACTTTTTTATGCTCGATCAGGGGACTTTGTTGTACTTGAGCAAGGGGCTTTGTTATACTCCATGAGGGGCCTTTGTTATACTCGCTTAGGGACTTTGTTATACTCGACCAGGGGACTTTCTTATACTCGATCAGGGTACTTTGTTATACTCGACCAGAGGACTTTGTTATACTCGATGAGGGGCCTTTGTTATACTCGTCAGGGGACTTTGTTATACTCGATGAGGGACTTTGTTATACTCAATGAGGGGCCTTTGTTGGCACTCGATGAGGGGACTTTGTTATACTCGATTAGGGGCCTTTGTTATACTCGATGAGGGGGCTTTGTTATACTCGACCAGGGGACTTTGTTATACTCGATTAGATGCCTTTGTTATACTCGATCAGGGGTCTTTGTTATACTTGACCATTGGACTTTGTTATACGCGATCGGGGGACTTTTTTGTACTCGACCAGAGGACTTTGTTTTATTCGGACTGGGAACTTTGTTATACTCGATCAGGAGACTTTGTTATACTCGATTAGGGGCCTTTGTTATACTCGATGAGGGGGCTTTCTTATACTCGACCAGGGAATTTGCTATACTCGACCAGGGGACTTTGTTATATTCGGTCAGGGTGACTTTGGTATACTCGACCAGGAGACTTTTTTATACCTGATCAGGGGATTTTGTCATACTCGACCAGAGGGCTTTGTTATACTCGTTCGGGGGACTTTGTTATACTCGAACACGGACTTTCCTATATTTGACAAATGGACTTTGCTATACTCGATGAGGGGCCTTTGTAATACTCGATTAGGGGACTTTGTTATAATCGACCAGGGGACTTTGTTATACTCGATCAGGAGACTTTGTTATACTCGACCAGAGGACTTTGTTATACTCGATCAGGGGACTTTGTTATACTCGATCAGGGACTTTGTTATACTCGACCAGGGGACTTTGTTATACTCAATCAGGGGAATTTGTTTTACACGACCGGAGGACTTTGTTATACTTGATCAGGGGATATGTTATACTCTATGAGGGGACTTTGTTATACTCACCCTGGGGACTTTGATATACTCGATGAGGCGGGCTTTGTTATACCCGACCAGGGGACTTTGCTATATTCGATCAGGGGACTTTGTTATACTCGAGCAGGAGACTTTTTTATACTTGATCAGGTAACTTTGTCATACTCGACCAGAGGCCTTTGTTATACTCGATCGGGGGAAATTCTTATACTCGATCAGTGGACTTTCCTATATTTTACCAATGGACTTTGCTATACTCGATGAGGAGCCTTTGTTATACTCGATCAGGGGACTTAATTTATACTCGACCAGAGGACTTTGTTATACTCGATCAGGGGACTTTGTTATACTTGATCAGGGTACTTTGTTTATACTCGATCAGGGGACTTTGTTAAACTCGACCAGGGGACCTTTTTATACTTGACCAATGGACTTTGTTATACTCAATTGGGTCCTTTGTTATACACGATCAGGGGACTTTGTTATGCTCGACCAGGGGACTTTGTTATATGCAATCAGGGGACTTTTCTTATACTCGACCAGAGGATTTTCTTATACTCGATCAGGGGATATGTTACACTCGATGAGAGGACTTTGAGATACTCAACCAGGGTACTTTGTTATACTCGATCAGGGGAATTTGTTATACTCGATTTGGGGACTTTGTTATACTCGATCTGGGGACTTTGTTATACTCGATTAGGGGCCTTTGTTATACTCGATGCGGGGGCTTTGTTATACTCGAACAGGGGATTTTGCTCTACTCGACCAGGGGACTTTCTTATACTCGATCAGGGGACTTTGTTATACTCGACCAGGGGACTTTTTATACTTGATCAGGGGACATTGTTATACTCGATCAGGGGACTTTCTTATACTGGACCAGGGGACTTTTTTATACTCGATCTGGGGACTTTGTTATACTTGACCAGGGGCCTTTGTTATACTCAACTAGAAAACTTTGTTATACTCGACCAGGATACTTTGTTGTACTCGATCAGGGGACTTTGTTATACTCCACAGGGACTTTGTTATACTCGATCAGGCGATATGTTATACTCGATCAGGGGACATATTATACTCGATGAGGGGACTTTCTTATACTTGACCAATGGACTTTGCTATACTCGATGAGGGGCCTTTGTTATACTCGATCAGGGGACTTTGTTAATCTCGATCATGGGCCTTTGTTATACTCGATTAGGGGGTTTTGTTATATTCGACCAGGGGACTTTGCTATACTCGACCAGGGGACTTTGTTATACTCGATCAGGGGACGTTGTTATACTCGTCCTGGGGGCTTTGTTATACTCGATTAGGGGACTTAGTTATACTCGATCAGGGGACTTTGTCTTACTCGATCAGGGCCCTTTGCTATACTCGATGAAGGGACTTTGTTATACTCGATAAAGGGTCTTTGTTATACTTGACCAGGGGACTTTGTCATACTCGACCAGAGGTCTTTGTTATACTCGGTCAGGGGGCTTTGTTATAATCGATGAGGGGACTTTGTTAAGCTCGATCTGGGGACTTTGTAATACTGGGCCAGGAGACTTTGTTATACTCTATCAGGGGTTATGTAATACTCGATCAAGGGACTTTGTTAAACTGGACCAGGGGACTTTGTTATACTCGATTAGGGGACTTTGTTATACTCGATCAGTGGACTTTGTTATACTCGTCCAGGGGGCTTTGTTATACTCGATCAGTGGACTTTGTTATACTCGATCAGGGGACTTTGTCTTACTCGATCAGGGCCCTTTGCTATACTCGACCAGGGGACTTTGTTATAATCGATCAGGGTACTTTGTTATGCTCGATCAGGAGACTTTGTCTTACTGGATCAGGGCCCTTTGCTTTACTCGAACGGGGGACTTTGATATAATCGATCAGGGGACTTTGTTTTGCTCGTTCTGGGGACTTTGTTATACTGGGCCAGGGGACTTTCTTATACTCGATCAGAGCACTTTGTTATACTGGACCAAGGGACTTTGTTATACTCGATCAGGGAACTTTGTTATAAACGATTAGGGAACTTAAATTATACTTGTCCAGGGGACTTTGTTATTCTCGATCAGGGGACTTTGTTATACTTGATTAGGCGACTTTGTTATACTCGAACAGGGAACTTTTTTATAATTGACCAATGGACTTTGTTATACTCAATGATGGGCCTTTGTTATACTCGATCAGGGGACTTTGTTATACTCGACCAGGAGACTTTGTTATACGCGATCAGGGGACTTTTTTATACTCGACCAGAGGACTTTGTTATACTTGATCAGGGGATACGTTATACTCGATCAGGGGACTTTGTTATACTCAACCAAGGGACTTTATTATTCTCGACCAGGGGACTTTGTTATACTCTATCAGGGGCCTTTGTTATACTCGATCAGGGACCTTTTTTATACATGACCAATGGACTTTGTTATACTCGATGAGGGGCCTTTGTTATACTCGATCTTGGGACTTTGTTATACTCGAACAGGGGACTTTGTTATACTCGATCAGAGGACTTTTTATACTCGACCAGAGGACTTTGTTATACCCTATCAGGGGACTTTGTTATACTCGACCAGGGACTTTTTATACCTGACCAATGGCCTTTGTTATACTTAATGAGGGGCCTTTGTTATACTCGATCAGGGGACTTTGTTATATTCGACCAGGGGACTTTGTTATATGCGATCAGGGGACTTTTTTTATACTCGACCAGAGGATTTTGTTATACAGGACCAGGGGACTTTGTTATACTCGATCAGGGAACTTTGTTATAAACGATGAGGGAACTTTGTTATACTTGTCCAGGGGACTTTGTTATACTCGATCAGGTTACTTTGTTATACACGATCAGGAGACTTTGTCTTACTGGATCAGGGCCCTTTGCTATACTCGATCAGTTGGACTTTGTTATACTCGATCAGGGGACATTGTTATACTCGATTAGGGGCCTTTGTTATACTCGATGATGGGGCTTTGTTATACTCGACCAGGGGACTTTGCTATACTCGACCAGGTGACTTTGTTATACTCGATCAGGGGACTTTGTTATACTCGACCTGGGGACTTTGTTATACTCGATCAGGGGACTTTGTTATACTCGACCAGATGAATTTGTTATACTTGATCAGGTGATATGTTATACTCGATGAGGGGACTTTGTTATACTCGACCTGGGGACTTTGTTATACTCGATCAGGGGACTTTGTTATACTCGACCAGATGAATTTGTTATACTTGATCAGGTGATATGTTATACTCGATGAGGGGACTTTGTTATACTCGATCAGGGGACTTTGTTATACTTGATTTGGGGACTTTGTTATACTTGACCAGGGGACTTTTTTTTACTTGACCAATGGACTTTGTTATACTCAATGATGGGCCTTTGTTATACTCGATCAGGGGTCTTTGTTATACTCGACCAGGAGACTTTGTTATACGCGATCAGGGGACTTTTTTATACTCGACCAGAGGACTTTGTTATACTTGATCAGGGGATATGTTATACTCGATCAGGGGTCTTTGTTATACTCAACCAAGGGACTTTGTTATACTCGAACAGAGAACTTTGTTGTACTCGATCAGGGGACTTTGTTATACTCGATTAGGGGTTCTTTGTTATAATCGATGAGGGGGGTTTTGTTATACTCAACCAGGGGACTTTGCTTTACTCGACCAGGGAACTTTGTTATATTCGATCAGGGGACTTTGTTATACTCGACCAGGAGACTTTTTTATACTTGATCAGGGGACTTTGTCATACTCAACCAGAGGACTTTGTTATACTTGATCAGGGGATATGTTATACTCGATCAGAGGACTTTGTTATACTCAACCAAGGGACTTTGTTATTCTTAAACAGGGGACTTTGTTGTTCTCGATCAGGGTACTTTGTTATACTCGATTAGGGGCCCTTGTTATACTCGATGAGGGGGCTTTGTTATACCCAAACAGGGGACTTTGCTTTACTCGGCCAGGGGACTTTGTTATATTCGATCAGGGGACTTTGTTTTACTCGAAAAGAGACATTTTTATACTTGATCAGGGGACTTTGTCATACTCGACCAGAGGCCTTTGTTATAAAAGATCGGGGGACTTTGTTATACTCGATCGGTGGACTTTCCAATATTTGACCAATGGACTTTGTTATACTCGATGAGGGGCCTTTGTTTTACTCGATTAGGGGACTTTGTTATACTCGACCAGGGGACTTTGTTATACTCGAACAGTGGACTTGTCTATATATGACAAATGAAATTTGCTATACTCGATGAGGGGCCTTTGTAATTCTCGATTAGGGGACTTTGTTATACTCGACCATGGGACTTTGTTATACTCGATCAGGGGACTTTGTTATACTCGACCAGAGTTCTTTGTTATACTCGATCAGGGGACTTTGTTATACTCGATCAGGGACTTTGTTATACTCGACCAGGGGACTTTGTTATTCTCAATCAGGGGAATTTGTTATACTCGACCGGAGGACTTTGTTATACTTGATCAGGGGATGTGTTATACTCCATGAGGGGACTTTGTTATACTCACCCAGGGGACTTTGTTATACTCACCCAGGGGACTTTGTTATACTCGATGAGGGGGCTTTGTTATACTTGACCAGGGGACTTTGCTATACCCGACCAGGGGACTTTGTTATGTTCGATCAGGGGACTTTGTTATACTCGAGCAGGAGAGTTTTTTATACTTGATCAGGTAACTTTGTGATACTCGACCAGAGGCCTTTGTTATACTCGATCGGGGGAATTTCTTATACTCGATCAGTGGACTTTGTTTATACTCGATCAGGGGACTTTGTTATACTCGACCAGGGGACCTTTTTATACTTGACCAATGGACTTTGTTATACTCAATGAGGGGCCTTTGTTACACTCGATGAGGGGACTTTGTTATACTCGATTAGGGGCCTTTGTTATACGCGATCAGGGGACCTTTTTGTACTCGACCAGAGGACTTTGTTTTACTCGGACAGGGAACTTTGTTATACTCGATCAGGAGACTTTGTTATACTCAATTAGGGGCTTTGTTATACACGATGAGGGGGCTTTCTTATACTCGACAAGGGAATTTGCTATACTCGACCAGGGGACTTTGTTATATTCGGTCAGGGTGACTTTGTTATACTAGACCAGGAGACTTTTTTATACTTCATCAGGGGATTTTGTCATACTCGACCAGAGGGCTTTGTTATACTCGTTCGGTGGACTTTGTTATACTCGAACACTGGACTTTCCTATATTTGACAAATGGACTTTGCTATACTCGATGAGGGGCCTTTGTAATACTCGATTAGGGGACTTTGTTATAATCGACCAGGGGACTTTGTTATACTCGATCAGGAGACTTTGTTAAACTCGACCAGAGGACTTTGTTATACTCGATCAGGGGACTTTGTTATACTCGATCAGGAGACTTTGTTAAACTCGACCAGAGGACTTTGTTATACTAGACCAGGGGACTTTGTTATACTCAATCAGGGGAATTTGTTTTATACGACCCGAGGACTTTGTTATACTTGATCAGGGGATATGTTA
>NW_024711244.1:0-31898 GCF_018991925.1 Homarus americanus | reverse complement strand
CCTGACACTCCTGGTACACCTCTGACATTCCCAGTTACACCTCCGACACTCCCAGGTGCATCTGACACTCCCAGGTACTCCACTGATATTCCCTGGTACACCTCTGACTCCTCACAAGTCCGTCAACCTCCCAGATACACCTCTGACCTCCAGGTCATCTCTGACCTCCCAGATACCTCTGACACTCCTAGGTACACCTCTGACACTCCCATGCCTCTGACACTCAGGTACACCTCTGACACTCCGAGGTACACCTCTGACACTCCCAGGTACACCTCTGACCTCCTAGGTACTCCTCTCAGCTCCCTGATACACCTCCTAACACTCCCAGGTGCACCGCTGAGCCTCCCAGGCACACCGCTGACACTCCCAGGGCTCCACTGACATTCCTGGTACACCTCCGACACTCCCAGGTACACTTCTTACACTCCCAGGTACCACCTCCGACACTCCCAGGTACACCTTTGACACTTCCAGGTACACCTCCGACACTCGCAATGTACACCTCTGACAATCCAGGTACACCTTTGACATTCCCAGGTACTCCACTGACATTCCCTAGTACACCTCTGACACTCACAGGTACCGTCCGACGCACTCCCGAATACCTCCCAACCTCCCAGGTACCTCTAACACTCCCAGGTACACCTCTGACACTTCCAGGTACTCCACTGACACTCCCTGGTTGACACTCCCAGGTACACCTCTGACACTCCTAGATACACCCCAATACTCCCAGGTACACTTCACTCTAGGTACACCTCTAACACTCCTTGGTACTGCTCTGTCACTCCCTTATACACCCTCTAACACTCCAAGGTACACCGCTGACCTCCCAGGTACACCGCTGACACTGCCAGGTACACCTCCACACACTGCCAGGTACACCTCAGACGCCAGGTACACCTCGGACTACCCAGGTACACCTCAGATACTCAAGGTGCACCTCTCACACTCCCAGGTACACCTCCGACAATCAGGGTACACCTCTGACACCAGGTACACCCCAGAAACTCCAGTTACACCACTCCCAGGTACACCTCTGACACTCCCAGGTACACCTCTGACTCTCCCAGGTACACCTCTGACCTCCCAGGTACACCTCTGCACTCCCAGGAACACCTTTGACACTCCCAGGTACTCCACTGACATTCCCTGGTACACCTATGACACTCCCAGGTACACCGCTGAAACGCCAGGTACCTCCGACACTCCCAGGTACACCTCCGACACTCCCAGGTACACTCCTCACACTCCCAGGTAAACCTCCGACACTCCCAGGTACATCTCTGACTCTCCAGATACACCTCTGACACTCCAAGGTACCTCTGACACTCCCAGTTACACCATTGACACTCCCAAGTACTCCACTGACATTCCTGGTACACCTCTGACACTCCCAGGTGCGTTAGATACACCCTGACACTCCCAGGTACATCTCTGACACTCCCAGGTACATCTCTGACACTGCCAGGTACACCTCTGACAATCGCAGGTACTCCTGACACTCCCAGGTACACCTCCGACACTCCTTGGTACACCTCTGACACTCCCAGGTACACCTCCGATATTCCCAGGTACCTCAATATTCAGGTACACCTCAATACTCCAGGTACACCTTTGAGAACTCCCAGGTACTCTCTGACACTCCTGGTACACCTCTGAAATTCCCAGTTACACCTCCGACACTCCCAGTTACACCACCAGACACTCCCAGGTACACCTCTGACACTCCAGGTACACCTCTGATACTCAGAACACCTCTGACACTCCCAGGTACTCCACTGATATTCCTGGTACACCTCTGACACTCCTAGGTACATGTCCGACACTCCCAGATACACCTCTGACACTCCCAGCTTCATCTCTGACACTCCCAGATACACCTCTGACCTCCCAGGTACACCTCTGACACTCTGGTACACCTCTGACACTGCAGGTACACCTCTGACCTCCCAGGTACACCTCTGACATCCTAGGTACTCCTCTGTCACTCCCTGATACACCTCTAACACTCCCAGGCGCACAGCCGACACTCCAAGGCACACCGCTAGCACTGCCAGTTACACCTCAGACACTGTCAGGCTCAGACACAGCCAGGTACACCTCAGACACTCACAGGTACACCTCAGACACTCAAGGTGCACCTCTGGCCTCAAGTGCCTCCCCAGCACTCCTAGGCAGCTCTGGCTCCCAGGTACACCTCAGACCTCCCAGGTACACGTCCGACACTCCCAGATACACCTCTGACCTCCCAGGTACACCTCTGAGCACTCCAGGTACACCTCTGACCTCCCAGGTACTCCACTGACCTCCCTGGTACACCCCAGCCTCCCAGGTGCACCTCTGACACTCCCAGGTCACCGCAGCCACTCCCAGGTACACTTCTCCTCTCCCAGTTACACATCTGACACTCAAACGTGCTCCATTATCACTCCTGATACCTCTAACACTCCAGGTACACCGCTGACACTCCAGGTACCTCTGACCTCCAGGTACACCTCTGACACTCCAGGTACCTCTGACACTCCCAGGTACTCCACTGACACTCCCTGATACACCTGACACTCCCAGGTACACCTCCTGACACTCCCAGGTACACCAGACACTCCAGGTACTTCTCACACTCCCAAGTACACTTCCGACACTCCCAGGTACACCTCTGACACTCCCAGGTACCTCTGACACTTCAGGTAAACCTCTGACTCTCGCAGGTACACCTTTGACACTCCCAGGTACTCCACTGACATTCCTAATCTTCGCGGCACTCCAATTGCTGACACTGCCAGGTACACCTCCGACACTCCCAGGTACACCTCAGAAACTCCCAGGTACTCCTCACACGCCAGGTACACCTCCGACAATCCAGGTAGCCTCTGACCTCCCAGGTACACCTCTGACACTCAAGGTACACCTCTGACACTCCCAGATACACCTCTGACACTCCCAGGTACATCTCTGACACTCAGGTACACCTCTGACACTGCCAGGTACACCTCTGACAATCAGGTACTCCTGTGACACTCCCAGTACACCTCCGGCACTCCTTGGTACCTCTGACACCCCAGGTACACCTCCGATATTCAGGTACACCTCAATATTCCCAGGTACACCTCCGATACTCAGGTACACCTTTGAGACTCCCAGGTACTCTCTGACCTCCCTGGTACACTCATTCCCATTACACCTCCGACCTCCCAGTTACACCACTGACACTCCCAGGTACACCTCTGACTCTCCCAGATACACCTCTGATACTCCAGGTACATCTCTGACCTCCCAGGTACTCCACTGATATTCCTGGTACCTCTGACACTCCTGGGTACACGTCCGACACTCCCAGATACACCTCTGACACTCCCAGGATCATCTCTGACACTCCCAGATACCTCTGACACTCCTAGGTACACCTCTGACACTCCAGGTATGCCTCTGACACCAGTACACCTCTGACACTCCGAGGTACACCTCTGACCTCCCAGGTAACCTCTGACACTCCTAGGTACTCCTCTGTCACTCCCTGATACCTCTAACACTCCCAGGTGCACCGCTGACACTCCCAGGCACCGCTGACACTGCCAGTTACACCTCAGACACTGTCACGTACACCTCAGACACAGCCAGGTACACCTCAGACACTCACAGGTACACCTCAGACACTCCTAGGCACCGTCGACACTCCAGTTGCACCTCAGACACTCCCAGGTACACGTCCGACACTCCCAGATACACCCTCTGACACTCCAGGTACACCTCTGACCTCCCAGGTACACCTCTGACACTCCGGGGTACCACCAGCCCTCCTAGGTACACTTCTCACCTCCCAGGTACACATCTGACCTCCCAGGTGCTCCTCATCACTCCCTGATACCTCTAACACTCCCAGGTACCGCTTGACACTCCCAGGTTACCTCCTGACACTCCCAGGTACACCTCTGACACTCTGGTACACCTCTGACACTCCCAGGTACTCCTGACACTCCTGGTACACCTGACACTCCCAGGTACACCACTGACACTCCCAGGTACACCCAGACACTCCCAGGTACACTTCTCACACTCCCAAGTTACACTTCCGGCCACTCCCAGGTACACCTCTGACCTCAGGTACACCTCTGCACTTCCAGGTAAACCTCTGACTCTCGCAGGTACACACCGACACTCCCAGGTACTCACTGACATTCCTGGTACACCTTGACACTCCCAGGTACACCGCTGACACTGCCAGGTACACCTCCGACACTCCCAGGTACACCACCGACACCTCCAGGTACCTCCTCACACTCCCAGGTACACCTCCGACACTCCCAGGTCACCTCTGACACTCCCAGGTACCTCTGACACTCCAAGGTACCTCTGACACTCCCAGGCACACCATTGACACTCCCAAGTACTCCACTGACATTCCTGGTGCACCTCTGACACTCCCAGGTGCACGTCCGACACTCAGATACACCTCTGCTCCCAGGTACACCGCTGACACTGCCAGGTACCTCCGACACTCCCAGGTAACCTCCGACACTCCCAGGTACCTCCTCACACTCCCAGGTACACCTCCGACACTCCCAGGTACACCTCTGACACTCCCAGGTACACCTCTGACACTCAAGGTACACCTCTGGCCTCCCAGGCACACCATTGACCTCCCAAGTACTCACTGACATTCCCTGGTACACCTCTGACCTCCCAGGTGCACGTCCGGCCTCCCAGATCACCTCCTCCCAGGTACATCTCTGACACTCCCAGGTACACCTCTGACACTGCCAGGTACACCTTTGACAATCGCAGGTACTCCTGTGACCTCCCAGGTACACCTCCGACACTCCTTGGTACACCTCTGACACCCCCAGGTACACCTCCGATATTCCAGGTACACCTCCAATATTCCCAGGTACACCTCCGATACTCCCAGGTACACCTTTGAGACTCCCAGGTACTCCTCTGACACTCCCTGGTACACCTCTGACATTCAGTTACACCTCCGACACTCCCAGTTACACCACTGACACTCCCAGGTACCTCTGACTCTCCCAGATACACCTCTGATACTCCCAGGTACATCTCTGGACTCCCAGGTACTCCACTGATATTCCCTGGTACACGTCCGACACTCCCAGATACACCTCTGACACTCCCAGGTACATCTCTGACACTCCCAGGTACACCTCTGACACTCCCAGGTACACCTCTGACACTCCCAGGTACACCTCTGACACTCCCAGGCACACCTCTGAAACCCCAGGTACACCCCAGACACTCCCAGGTACACTTCTCACACTCCCAGGTACACATTTGACTCTCCTACGTACTCCTCTGTCACTCCCTGATATACGGCTAACACTCCCAGGTACACCGCTGACACTCCCATGTACACCGCTGACACTGCCAGGTACACCTCACACACTGCCAGGTACACCTCAGACATTGCCAGGTACACCTCACACACTCTCAGGTCCACCTCAGTCACTCCAAGGTGCACCTCTGACACTCCCAAGTGCACATCTGACACTCCTAGGCACAACTCTGACACTCCCAGGTACATCTCAGACACTCCCAGGTACACCACTGACACACCCACACCTCTGTACACCTCTGACACTCCCAGGTACACCTGACACTCCCCAGGTACACCTCCGACACCCCTCCCCAGGCACACCTCACACACCCAGGTACACCTCCGACACTCCCAGGCACACCGCCGACACTCCCCAGGCACACCCCTCTGACACTACTGGGGTACACCTCTGACACTCCTTGGCACTCCACTGACACCTCCTGGCACACCCCTGACACTCCCAGGTACACCTCTGACACTCCCAGGCACACCCCAGACACCCCAGGCACACTTCTCACACTCCCAAGTACAACCTGACACCCCAGGCACACCCCTGACACTCCCAGGCACACACCTCTGACACTTCCAGGTACACCTCTGACACTGCAGGCACACCCTTGACACTCCCTGGCACTCCACCGACATTACCTGGTACACCCAACACCCCAGGCACACTTCCCACACCCCAGGCACACCTCCGGACACTGCCAGGTACACCTCTGACACTCCCAGGTACACCTCTGACACTCCAAGGTACACCTCTGACACTCCCAGGTCCACCTCTGACACTCCCAAGTACTCCACTGACATTCCCTGGTACACCTCTGACACTCCCAGATACACGTCCGACACTCCCAGATACACCTCTGACACTCCTAGGTACATCTCTGACACTCCCAGGTACACCTCTGACACTGCCAGGTACACCTCTGACAATCCCAGGTACTCCTGTGACTCTCCCAGGTACACCTCCGACACTCCCAGGTACACCTCTGACACTCCCAGGCACATCTCTGACACTCCCAGGTACACCTCTGACACTCCCAGGTGCACCTCCGATATTCCCAGGTACACCTCCGATATTCCCAGGTACACCTCTGATACTCCCAGGTACATCTTTGAGACTCCCAGGTAATCCACTGACACTCCCTGGTACAACTCTGACACTCCCAGGTACTCCTCTGACACTCCCTGGTTCACCTCTGACACTCCCAGGTACACCTCTGACACTCCCTGGAACACCTCCAATATTCCCAGGTACACCTCCGATACTCCCAGGTACACCTTTGAGACTCCCAGGTACTTCACTGACACTCCCTGGTATACCCCAGACATTCCCAGGTACACCTCTGACTCTCCCAGGTACACCTCTGATACTCCCTGGTACACCTCTGACACTCCCAGGTCCGCCTCCGACACTCCCAGGTACAACTCCGACACTCCCAGGTAAACTTCCGATACTCCTAGGTACCTCTGACACTCCCAGGTACACCTCTGACACTCCTAAGTATTCCTCTGACACTCCCTGGTACACCTCTGACACTCCCAGGTACACCTCAGACTCTCCCTGCTACACCTTTGACAAACCCAGGTACACCTCTTTCACTCCCTGGTTCTCCCCTGACACTCCCAGGTACCCCTCAGACACTCCCAGGTACACCTCAGACACTCCCACAGGTACACCTCTGACACTCCCTGGTACACCTCAGACACTTCTAGGTACACCTCTCACACTCGCAGGTACACCTCTCACACTCCCAGGTACTCCTGTGACACTCCCTTGTACTTCTTTGACACTTCTAGGTACAATTTCGGTGACACCTCTGCAGGTACACCTCAGACACTCCCAGGTACACATCACAGACACTCCCAGGAACACCCTGCATTTCATTCCCAGGCACACCTCTGACACTCCCAGGTACATCATGACACTGCCAGGTACACCTCTGACACCATGTACACCCGAGACTCCCAGGTACACCTCTGACACTTGTGTACCCATTGACACTCCCCTGGTACACCCCTGGCCTCCCAGGTACACCTCTGACTCTGAGTACACCTCTGATACTCCCAGGTACCTCTGACACTCCCGTCACTCCCGGCCTCCCGAGCCTCCACCACATTCCCTGGTACCCTCTGACACTCCCAGGTCACGTCCGCCACTCCTGTGCCTCACTCCCAAAACACCTCTGACCTCCCAGTACTCCATTGACACTCTGGTACACCCTGCTCCCAGGTACATCTCTCTGGCCTCCCAGGTATACCTGCTACTCCCAGTACAATTCTCACATTCCCAGGTACCCTCCCAGCCTCCCAGGTACTCCTCTGTCCTCCTTGATACACCTCTAACCTCCCAGGTACACCACTTCAGCACTCCCAGGTACACCATGACCTGCTGCTAGGTACCTCAGACACTGGGTATTCCTCAGACACTGCAGGTGCACCTCAGGCACTCCAGGTGCACCTCTGACATTCAAAGTGCATCTGACCTCCCAGGCACACCTCTGACCTCCCAGGGACACCACAGCTTCAGGTACACCTTGAGCTCCCAGGTACACCTCTGACATTCCCAAGTACCCCTCTGACACTCCCGGTACACCTCCGACACTCCCAGGTACTTCTTACCTCCCAGGTACCTCCAGGCCTCCCAGGTACACTTTTGAGAACTCCCAAGTATTCGACACTCTCAGTACACCTCTGACCTCCCAAGTTTGAACATTCCCAGGTAACCTTCTCCACCTCCAGGTACCTCCGACATCTCCAAGTACTCCTCTGACACTCGCAGGTACACCTCTGGCACTCCCAGGTACACCTCTGACACTCCGAGGTACACCTTGACACTCCCAGGTGCTCACTCAGCATTCCTGGTCACCTCTGACACTCCTAGGTGCTCTGTTAATGCCAGGTCACCTCCGACACTCCGGGATTCCTCCATGCTCCCAGGTCAAGACAGGTACCTCTGAACTCAAGGTACACCTCTGATACTCCCAGGTACTCGCTGCTCCCAGAACACCCCAACTCCTGGGCACCTCTGACTCTCCCATGCCTCAGACACTCCCAGGTACACCACTGCTGAACACCTCTCACACTCCTAGATAACTCTCTGCTTGCTCCTGATACAATTCTAGCCTCCCAGGTTCACCAGTGACCTCCCAGGTCACCGCTGACCTGCCAGGTACCACCTCAGACACTGCCAGGTATGCCTCAGGCTGCCAGGTCACCTCTGACACTCAGGTACACCTCTGACACTCCCATGTGCACTTCACACTCGCAGGTGTACCTCCGGCCTCCCAGGTACCATCTGCCTCCCAGGTACACCTCTGGCACTCTCGATTACACCTCTGACACTCCCAGGTACCTCCTCACACTCTCAGGTACACCTCCAGCACTCCCAGGTGGCCTGCCAGGTACACCTCTGACCTCCATGTGCACCTCCGATGCTCCCAGGTGCACTTCTCACCTCCCAGGTGCTCCCTGACCTCCCAGGTACATCTCTGGCTCCCAGGTTCACCTCTGACACTCCCAGGTACCTCAGACCTCTCAGGTACACCCAGACACTCCCAGAACACCCAGCTCCCAGGTACACCTCTGACACTCCCAGGTACCTCTGACACTCCCAGCTACCTCGATACTCTAGGTACCTCGGCCTCCCAGGTACACCTCTGACACTCTTGGGTACTCTCCTGTCACTCCTGATACCGTCTTACTCTCCCAGGTACACCGCTGACATTCCCAGATACCTCTGACCTCCCAGTTGCTTGACACTCCCAGGTCACCTCAAACAGTCCGCAGTACACCCCAGACACTCAGGGACACCCAGACACTCCCAGGTGCACTTTACCTCCCAGGTACCTCCGACACTCCCAGGTACACCTCTGACACTCCAGGTACCTCCTGCACTCCCAGGTACATTCTGCCTCCCAAGTGCCGCCACTGACATTCCTGGTACCTCTGAGCCTCCCAGGTGGATGTCCGCCACTCAGATACCTCTAACACTCCCAGGTACATCTCTGACACTACCAGGTACACCTCGACACTTCCGGTACCTCACAATCCCAGGTAATCCTGTGACCTCCCAGGTACACCTCTCCCAGTGCACCTCTGCATTTCCAGGTACTCTCTCACAATCCCAGCTAATCCTGTGACACTCCCAGGTACACCTCCGACCTCCAGGTACACTTTCAGACTCCCAGGTACTCCTGACACTTCTGGTACACCTCTGACTTCCAGTTACACCTCCGACACTCCCAGTTACACCTGACACTCTCAGGTACACCTGTGTCACTCCCAGGTACACCTCTGATACTCCCAGGTACACCTCTGGCCTCCCAGGTACTCCTGACATTCCCTGGTACACCTCTGCAGCCTCCCTAGGTACAGTCCGACACTCCCAGATACACCACCACTTCCAGGTACATGTCTGACCTCCAGGTGCACCTCTGACACTCCCAGTTACATCTCTGACATTCATGGTACACCTCTGACCTCCCAGGTACACCTTTGAGACTCCAGGTGCTTCACTGACACTCCTGATGCACTCTGCAGCCTCCCAGGTTACCTCTGCATTCCCAGGTACACCCCAGACACTCCCATGTGCCTCTGACACTCCCAGGTGCACCTCAGACATTCACGGTACCTCAGACACTCCCAGGTACACCTCTGCCTCCCTGGTACCTCAGACACTTAGGTACACCTCTCCCTCTATGAAATGCCTCTCACCTCCAGGTACTCCTGTGCTCCTGGTACTTCTCTCAACACTTCCGTACACCTCAGACACTCCCAGGTACCTCAGACCTCCCAGGTCACCTCAGACACTCCCAGAACACCTCAGACACTCCCAGCACCTCTGACCTCCCAGGTACCGCCCTGACACTGCCAGTACACCTCTGACACTCCATGTACACCTCCAGAGCTCCCAGGTACCTCTGGCACTCCAGTACTCATTGCCTCCTGGTACACCCCTGGCCTCCCAGGTACCTCTGACTCTCCAGACACCTCTGATGCTCCCAGGTACCTCCTGACCTCCCAGGTCCGCCTCCGACACTCCCAGGTACTCCTGATATTCCCTGGTGCACCTCTGACCTCCCACGTGCGTCGACACTCCCAGATACCACCTCTGGCCTCCAAGTACACCTCTGACCTCCCAGGTACTCAGCTGACACTCCCTGTTGCACCTCTGAGCCTCCCAAGTACACCTCCGACCTCCAGGTACACCTCCGACCTCCCAGGTACCTCGGCCTCCCAGGTACCTTCTTACCTCCCAGGTACACCTCCGACAATCACAGGTACACCTCTGGCCTCCCAGTACACCTCCGACTCTCAAGGTACCTCTGACCTCCCAGGTACCCCCAGAAACTCCCAGTTACACTTCTTACACTCCCAGGTGAACCTCTGACCTCCATGTGCACCTCTGACTCTCCCAGGTACACCTCTCAGCTCCCAGGTACACCTCTGACACTCCAGGTACACCTTTAACTCCCAGGTGCTCCACTGACATTCCCTGGTGCACCTATGACTCCCAGGTGCACCGCTGACACTGCCAGGTACACCTCCGACACTCCCAGGCACCTCCGACCTCCCAGGTACCACTTCTCACATTCCCAGGTACCTCCACACCTCCCAGGTACACCTCTGACATTCCCAGGTACACCTCCTGACCTCCAAGGTACACCTCTGACACTCCGAGGTACACCTCTGAGCCTCCCAAAGTACTCCACTGACATTCCCTGGTAAACCTCTGAGCCTCCCAAGTGCGCGTCCGACCTCCAAGATACCTCTGAACCTCCCAGGTACATCTCTGACCTCCCAGGTACACCTCTGGCACTGCCAGGTACACCCCTGCAATCGCAGGTACTCCTGTGACACTCCCAGTACACCTCCGACACTCCTTGGTACCTCTGGCCTCCATATTACACCTCCGATATTCCCAGGTACCTCCATATTCTCAGGTACACCTCCGATACTCCCAGGTACACTTTAAGACTCCCAGGTGCTCCTCTGACAATCCTGGTACACCTCTGACATTCCCAGTTACACCTCCGACACTCCCAGTTACACCACCGGCACTCCCAGTGCACCTCTGACCTCCCAGGTACACCTCAGATGCTCCCAGGTACACCTCTGGCTCCCAGGTACTCCCCCAGTATTCCTGGTGCACCTCTGACACTCCTGGGTACGTCCGACACTCCCAGGTACCTCCCGTGTTCCCAGGTGCACCTCCAATATTCCCAGGTACACCTCCCGTGCTCCCAGGTACCTCTGAGACTCCCAGGTACTCACTGACACTCCTGGTACACCTCTGCATTCCCAGTTACACCTCTGACACTCCCAGTTACACCCTGACACTCCCAGGTGCACCTCTGCACTTGGGTACACCTTTGATGCCTCCCAGGTAGCCTCTGACACTCAGGTACTCCCTGACATTCCTTGTTTCACCTCTGACACTCCTAGGTACGTCCGACCTCCCAGATACACCTCTGAGCCTCCCAGGTGCATCTCTGGCCTCCCAGGCCTCTGGCCTCCCAGGTACACCTCTGACCACCCAAATACACCTCTGACACTCCCAGGTACACCTCTGACACTCCCAGGTACACCCCAGGCACTCCCAGGTACACTTCTCCACTCCCATGTACACATTTGACACTCCTACATGCTCCTCTGTCACTCCCTGATACAGCTACTTGCTCAGGTACCTCCCCAGCCTCCCAGGTGCTCCTGACATTCCTTGGTACACCTCTTACACTCCTGAGTGCACGTCCGACACTCCCAGATACACCTCTGACCTCCCAGGCATCTCTAACCTCCCAGGTACACCTCCTGACACTCCCAGGTACCTCTGTCCTCCAGGTACCTCCCAGCCTCCCAGGTACCTCTGACCTCCCAGTACAGACCTCCCGTACCTTCTCCTCCCAGGTACACATTTGACTCTCCTACATGCTCCTCTGTCCTCCCTGATACATGCTGCTCCCAGGTACCGCCCCGCACTCCCATGTACACCGCCCCAGCACTGCAGGTACACCTCCAACACTGCCAGTGCCTCCAGACATTGCCAGGTACACCTCACACCCCCTCCCAGGTCCTCAGTCACTCCAGGTGCACCTCTGCACTCCCAAGTGAAACTCTGACACTCCTAGGCACAACTCTGACACTCCCAGGTACATCTCAGACCTCCCAGGTACACCACTGGCCTCCCAGGTACACCTCTGGCCACTACCAGCACACCTCGGCCTCCCAGGTGCACCTCCGACACTCCCAGGTGCCTCCGACCTCCCAGGTGCCTTCTCCACACCCAGGTACCTCCGACCTCCCAGGTGCACCATGACACTCCCAGGTACACCTCTCAGCCTCCCAGGTACCTCTGACACTCCTTGGTACTCA
This sequence comes from Homarus americanus, assembly GCF_018991925.1. Taxonomy (NCBI): domain Eukaryota; kingdom Metazoa; phylum Arthropoda; class Malacostraca; order Decapoda; family Nephropidae; genus Homarus; species Homarus americanus. Next base: position 19,186 of record NW_024711244.1, on the reverse strand, counting down.
CCCCAACCTCCTGTTACACCTGACACTCCCAGGTACCTCTGCCTCCCAGGTACCCACGCCCTCCCAGGTACACTTCTCACCTCCCAGGTGCACATCTGACCTCCCAGGTGCTCCTCAGCCTCCCAGGTACATCCGACACTCCCAGATACACCTCTGGCCTCCCAGGTCACCTCCTGGCCTCCCAGGTACCTCTGACCTCCCAGGTGCTCCTGACACCTCCCAGGTACTCCTCTATCACTCCTGATACGTCTAACCTCCCAGGTACACCGTTGACACTCCCAGGTACACCTCTGCCTCCCAGGTACACCTCCCAGCACTCCCGTGCACCTCCGGCCTCCTAGGTACCTCCCCAGCTTGACTCCCAGTTCACTTCTTACACTCCAGGTAGACCTCTGACCTCCCAGGTACACCTCTGACTCTCCAGGTGCATCTCTGACCTCTCCCAGGTACACCTCTGTGCTCCCAGGTACCTTTAACCTCCCAGGTACTCCACTGACATTCCTGGTACCACCTATGACACTCCAGGTACTGCCCAGGCACTGTAGTACACCTCCGACACTCCCAGTACCTCCCGACACTCCCAGGTACACTTCTCCACACTCCCAGGTACCTCCGACCTCCCAGGTACCTCCCGACATTCCCAGGTACACCTCCGACCTCCAAGGTACACCTCTGACCTCCCAGGTACCTCTGGCCTCCCAAGTACTCACTGACATTCCCAGGTACCTGACACTCCCACGTGCCTCTGACCTCCCAGGTTACATCCCAGAACTGCTCCCAGGTACACTTCTCCACACTCCCAAGTGCTCCGACACTCCAGGTACACCTCCAGCACTCCCAGGTACCTCTGACATCTTCCAGGTACCTCTGAACTCTGAGTACACCTTTGACACTCCTGGTACTCCCCCAACATTACCTGGTACACCTCTGACACTCCCAGGTACACCTCCGACACTCCAGGTACCCTTCTCACTCCCAGTGCCTCCGACACTGCCAGGTACACCTCCGAACACTCCCAGGCACCTCTGACACTCCAAGGTACACCTCTGACACTCCAGGTACCTCTGACACTCCCAAGTACTCACTGACATTCCTGGTACACCTCTGACCTCCCAGATGATACGTCCGACACTCCCAGATACACCTCTGACACTCCTAGGTACATCTCGGCACTCCCAGGTACACCCTCTGTTACTGGGTACCTCCCAGCAATCCCAGGTACTCCTGTGTCTCCCAGGTACACCTCCGACCTCCAGTGCACCTCCAGCACTCCCAGGCACATCTCTGACACTCCCAGGTACACTCCCTGCACTCCCAGGTGCACCTCCGTGTTCCCAGTACACCTCCCAGTCCCCAGGTACCTGAGACTCCCAGGTACATCTTTGAGACTCCCAGGTAATCCTGACACTCCTGGTGCAACTCTGGCCTCCCAGGTACTCCTCTGACCTCCCCTGGTTTCCCTCTGGGACTCCCAGGTACACTGGCCTCCAGGAACACCTCCGATATTCCAGTCACCTCCGTGTTCCAGGTACCTCCGATACTCCCAGGTACACCTTTGAGACTCCCAGGTACTTCACTGACACTCCCTGGTATACCCAGACATTCACAGACATTCTCTGACATTCCCAGGTACACCTCTGAACCTCCCAAGGTGCCTCTACTTGCTCCAGGTACACCTCTGACACTCCCAGGTACAACTCCGGCACTCCCAGGTGCCTCTACAGCCTCCCAGGTGCACCTCTGACACTCCCAGGTACACCCCCAGACACTCCCAGGTACCTTCTCCTGCTCCCAAGTACAACTCCGACACTCCCAGGTACCTCTGACACTCCCAGGTACACCTCTGACCTTCCAGGTACACCTCCTGACACTCACGGGTACACCTTTGACCTCCCTGGTACTCACTGACATTCCTGGTACCTCTGTGCTCCAGGTACCTCCAACACTCCCAGGTACCACTTCTCTCCTTCCCAGGTGCACCTCTGACACTGCCAGGTACACCTCTGGCCTCCCAGGTGCACCTCCTGACACTTCAGTGCACCTCTGACCTCCCAGGTGCACCTCTGACTCCCGTGCTCCACTCCAGCATTCCCTTGTACACCCCAGACATTCCCAGGTAGCTTCTCACCTCTCAGTACCTCTGCCTCCCAGGTACCTCTGACACTCCAGTACACCTCCGAACCTCCCAGGTACCCAAACACTCCCAGGTACACTTCTCCACACTCCCAGGTACACTTGACTCTCCTACGTACTCCTCTGTCACTCCCTGATACCTTCTGCTCCCAGGTACACCGCTGACCTCCCATGTACCTGTTGACCTCCCATGCACACCGTTGACACTCCCAGGTACACCTCCGACACTCCCAGGTACACCTCCGACACTCCCAGTACACTTCTCACACACCCAGTTGCCTCCGACCTCCCAGGTGCACCTCCAGCACTCACAGGTACCTCTGACCTCCCAGGTACTCACTGACACTCCTGGTGCACCCCCTAACCTCCCAGGTACACCTCTGGCACTCCCAGGTACACCACAGCCACTCCCAGGTACCTTCTCACACTCCCAGGTACACATCTGCACTCCCAGGTACTCCTCTGTCACTCCTGATACCTCTGCTCCCAGGTACAGTGGCCTCCCAGGTCCTCCTAACTCTCCCAGGTACCTCTGACCTCCCAGGTACCTCCGGCACTCCTGGGTACCTCTGTGCTCCCAGGTACACCCAAACTCCCAGTTACCTTCTTACACTCCAGGTGAACCTCTGACACTCCCAGGTACCTCTGACTCTCCCAGGTACATCTCTGACACTCCCAGGTGCACCTCTGACACTCCCAGGTACCTTCTCACTCAGGTGCTCCTCGGCCTCCTGGTACACCTGGCCTCCCAGGTACACCTCTGGCCTGCCAGGTACACCTCCGGCCTCCCAGGTACCTCCGACTTCTCCAGGTCACTTCTCACACTCGGTGCCTCCGGCACTCCCAGGTACCTCCCAGCCCATTCCCAGGTACACCTCTGACACTCCCAGTTTACCTCCCAGCACTCCCAGGTACACCTCTGCATTCCCAATGCCTCAGCACATTTCCCAGGTACACCCCGACACTCCCAGGTACACCTCTGACCTCCAGGTACACCCCAGACACCTCCCAGGTACACTTCTCCTCTCCCAAGTACAACTCCGACACTCCCAGGTGCCTCTGACACTCCCAGGTGCCTCTGACGCTTCCAGGCCTCTGACACTCGCAGGTACACCTTTGACACCCTGGTACTCACTGACATTACCTGGTACACCTCTGACACTCCAGGTACCTCCGACACTCCCAGGTACCTTCTCCACACTCCCAGTGCACCTCCGACACTGCCAGGTACACCTCCTGACCTCCCAGGTACACCTCTGATGCTCAAGGTACACCTCCGACCTCCCAGTGCCTCCCAACACTCCCAAGTACTCCACATTCCCTGGTACCTCCCAGCACTCCCAGGCCCCTCCATCTCTCCAGACCTCTGACATCCTTACATCTCTGACCTCCCAGGTACACCTCTGGCACTGTTGCCTCCTCAGCAATCCCAGGTACTCCTGTGACTCTCCCAGGTACACCTCCGACACTCCCAGGTACACCTCTGACACTCCCAGGCATCTGACACTCCCAGGTACCTCTGACCTCCCAGGTGCATCTCCGATATTCCAGGTACACCTCCGATATTCCAGGTACACCTCTGATACTCCCAGGTACATCTTTGAGACTCCCAGGTAATCCACAGCCTCCTGGTACACCTCTGACACTCCAGGTATCTCTGCACTCCCTGGTTCACCTCTGAGACTCCCAGGTACACCTCTGACACTCCTGGAACACCTCCGATGTTCCCAGATACACCTCGATATTCCCAGGTACACCTCGATACTCCAGGTACACCTTTGAGGACTCCAGGTACTTCACTGACACTCCCTGGTATGCCAGAGACATTCCCAGGTACACCTCTGACATTCCCAGGTACACCTCTGACACTCCAAGGTACACCTCTGACACTCCCAGGTACACCTCTGACACTCCCAGGTACAACTCCGACACTCCCAGGTACACCCTGACACTCCAGGTACACCTCTGACACTCCCAGGTACACCAGACAATCAGGTACACTTCTCACACCTCCCAAGTTACAACTCGACACTCCCAGGTACACCTCTGACACTCCAGGTACACCTCTGACACTTCAGGTACCTCTGACATCGCAGGTACACCTTTGACCTCCCTGGTACTCCACTGACATTACCTGGTACACCTCTGACACTCCAGGTACACCTCCAACACTCCAGGTACACTTCTCACACTCCAGGTACACCTCCGACACTGCCAGGTACACCTCTGACCTCCCAGGTACACCTCTGACACTCCAAGGTACACCTCTGACCTCCCAGGTACACCTCTGACACTCCCAAGTACTCCACTGACATTCTGGTACCTCTGACACTCCCAGATACCGTCCGACACTCCCAGATACACCTCTGACACTCCTAGGTACATCTCTGACCTCCCAGGTACACCTCTGACACTGCCAGGAACACCTCTGACAATCCAGGTACTCCTGACTCTCCCAGGTACCTCGACGCTCCCAGATACCTCTGACACTCCCAGGCACATCTCTGACACTCCCAGTTCTCCCAGCACTCCCAGGTGCACCTCCGATATTCCCAGGTACACCTCCGATGTTCCCAGGTACACCTCTGATCTCAGGTACATCTTTGAGACTCCCAGGTAATCCTGACACTCCCTGGTACACCTCTGACACTCCCAGGTACTCCTCTGACCTCCTGGTTCACCTCTGAGACTCCCAGAACACCTCTGACACTCCTGGAACACCTCCGATATTCCCAGATACACCTCCGATATTCCCAGGTACACCTCCGATACTCCCAGGTACACCTTTGGAGACTCCCAGGTACTTCACTGACACTCCTGGTATGCCCCAGACATTCCAGGTACACCTCTGACTCTCCAGGTACACTTCTGATACTCCCTGGTACACCTCTGACACTCCCAGGTCCGCCTCCGACACTCCCAGGTAACTCCGACACTCCCAGGTAAACTTCCGATACCCTAGGTACCTCTGACCTCCCAGGTACACCTCTGACCTCCAGGTACACCTCTGACACTCCCAGGTCCGCCTCCGGCCTCCCAGGAACTCCACTGACATTACCTGGTACACCTCTGACACTCCCAGGTACACGTCCGACCTCCCAGATACACCTTTGACACTCCATGCATCTCTGACACTCCAGGTACTTCACTGACACTCCCTGGTACACCCCTGACACTCCCAGGTACATCTCTGACACTCCCAGGTACACCGCAGACACTCCCAGGTACAATTCTCACATTCAGGTACACCTCTGACACTCAGGTGCTCTCTGTCACTCCTTGATGCCTCTAACACTCCAGAACACCGATGACACTGCCAGGTACACCTCAGACACTGTCAGGTACACCTCAGACACTGCCAGGTACACCTCAGACACTCAAGGTGCACCTCTGACATTCCCAAGTGCACCTCTGACACTCCCAGGCATACCTCTGCATCCCAGGGACACCTCAGACACTCCCAGGTACACCGCTGACACTCCCAGGTACACGTCTGACATTCCCAAGTACACCTCTGACACTCCCAGGTACACCTCCGACACTCCCAGGTACCGCCTTCTTGATCCCAGGTACACCTCCGACAATCCCAGGTACACCTTTGACACTCCCAGGTACACCTCCGACACTCTCAAGTACACCTCTGACACTCCCAGGTACACCCCAGACATTCCAGATTACTTCTCCACCTCCCAGGTACACCTCCGACCTCCAAGTACTCCTCTGACCTCCCAGGTACACCTCTGACACTCCCAGGTACACCTCTGACACTCCGAGGTACACCTTTGACACTCCCAGGTACTCCACTGACATTCCCTGGTAGTCCTCTGACACTCCCAGGAACACCTCCGACACTCCCAGGTACACTTCTCACACTCTCAGTTACACCTCCGACACTCAGGCACCTCTGACACTCCTAGGTACTCCATTGACACTCCCTGGAACACCCCTGACACTCCCAGGTACACCTCTGACACTCCCAGGTACACCTCTGATACTCCCAGGTACACCTCTGACACTCCCAGGTCCGCCTCCGACACTCCCAGGTACTCCACTGACATTCCCTGGTACACCTCTGACACTCCCAGGTACACGTCCGCCACTCCTAGATACACCTCTGACACTCCCAAGTACACCTCTGACACTCCCAGGTACTCCATTGACACTCCCTGGTACACCCCTGACACTCCCAGGTACATCTCTGACACTCCCAGGTATACCGCAAACACTCCCAGGTACAATTCTCACATTCCCAGGTACACCTCTGACACTCCCAGGTACTCCTCTGTCACTCCTTGATACACCTCTAACACTCCCAGGTACACCGCTGACACTCCCAGGTACACCGCTGACACTGCTAGGTACACCTCAGACACTGCCAGGTATTCCTCAGACACTGCCAGGTACACCTCAGACATTCCAAGGTGCACCTCTGACATTCCCAAGTGCACATCTGACACTCCCAGGCACACCTCTGACACTCCCAGGGACACCACAGACACTTCCAGGTACACCGCTGACACTCCCAGGTACACCTCGGCATTCCAAATGCACCTCTGGCACTCGGTACACCTCCGGCCTCCCAGGTACACTTCTTACACTCCCAGGTACACCTCCGAACACTCCCAGGTACACTTTTGAACTCCCAAGTACACTTCGACACTCTCAAGTACACCTCTGACACTCCCAGGTACACCCCAGACATTCCCAGGTAAGCTTCTCACACTGCCAGGTACACCTCCGACACTCCCAAGTACTCCTCTGACACTCGCAGGTACACCTCTGACACTCCCAGGTACACCTCTGACACTCCGAGGTACACTTTGACACTCCCAGGTACTCCACTGACATTCCCTGGTACACCTCTGACACTCCTAGGTACACCTCTGTTAATGCCAGGTACACCTCCGACACTCCCAGGAACACCTCCGACACTCCCAGGTACACCCCAGACACTCCCAGGTACACCTCTGACACTCCAAGGTACACCTCTGATACTCCCAGGTACACCTCTGACACTCCCAGGAACACCCCTGACACCCCTAGGTACACCTCTGACACTCCCACGTACACCCCAGACACTCCCAGGTACACTTCTCACACTGCTAGGTATACCTCTGACACTCCTAGATAATCCTCTGTAACTCCCTGATACAATTCTAACACTCCCAGGTTACACCGGTGACACTCCCAGGTCCACCGCTGACACTGCCAGGTACACCTCAGACACTGCCAGGTATACCTCAGGCACTGCCAGGTACACCCGAGACACCCCCAGTTACAACTCAGACACTCCAAGGTTCACCTCAGACACTCCCAAGTGCACCTCTGACACTCCCAGGCACACCTCTGACACTCCCAGGTACACCTCAGACACTCCTAGGTACACCTGCTGACACTGCCAGGTACACCTCCGACATTCACAGTACACCTCTGACACTCCTACGTGCCTCTGTCACTCCCTGATACGGCTAACACTCAGGTACACCTCTGACACTCCCAGGTATTCACTGACATTCCTTGGTACACCTCTGACACTCTAGGTACGTCCGACACTCCCAGATACACCTCTGACCTCCCAGGTTTTCTCGGCCTCCCAGGTTGCACCTCTGACCTCCCAGGTACACCTCTGACACTCCCAGGTACACCTCTGACACTCCCAGGTACCTCTGACACTCCAGGTACACCCCAGACAATCCCAGGTACACTTCTCACACTCCCAGGTACATTTGACTCTCCTACGTACTCCTCTGTCCTCCCTGATACACGGCCAACCTCCAAGGTACACCGCTGACACTCCCATGTGCACCGCTGACACGCCAGGTACACCGCTAACACTGCCAGGTACACCTCAGACACTGCCAGGTACACCTCAGACATTGCCAGGTACACCTCACACTTAGGTCCCCTCAGTCACCCAAGGTGCACCTCTGACCTCCCAAGTGAAACTCTGACCTCGGCACAACTCTGACCTCAGGTACATCTCAGACACTCCCAGGTACACCACTGACAGGTACCTCTGACACTACCAAGGCACACCTCTGACCTCCCCAGGTACACCTCCGACACTCCCAGGTACACCTCCGACACTCCCAGGTACACTTCTCACACACAGGTACACCTGCGACACTCCCAGGTACCGCTGACCTCCCAGGTACACCTCTGACACTCCCAGGTACACCTCTGACACTCCTTGGTACTCCACTGACCTCCTGGTACACTGACCTCCCAGGTACACCTCTGACACTCAGGTACACCACAGCCACTCCCAGGTACACTTTTCACACTCCCAGGTACACATCTGCCTCCCAGGTACTCCTCAGACACTCCCAGGTACACGTCCGACACTCCCAGATCACCTCTGACACTCCCAGGTACCTCTGACCTCCCTGATACACGGCTAACACTCCCAGGTACACCGCTGACACTCCATGTACACCGCTGACACTGCCAGGTACACCGCTGACTGCCGGTACACCTCAGACACTGCCAGGTACACCTCCGGACATTGCCAGGTCACCTCACACACTCCCAGGTCCACCTCAGTCACTCAGGTGCACCTCTGACACTCCCAAGTGAAACTCTGACACTCTAGGCACAACTCTGACACTCAGGTACATCTCTGACACTCCCAGGTACACCACCGACACTCCAGGTACACCTCTGACACTACAAGCACACCTCTGACACTCCCAGGTACACCTCCGACACTCCCAGGTACACCTCCGACACTCCCAGGTGCACTTCCACACCGGTACACCTCCGACACTCCCAGGTGCACCGCTGACACTCCAGGTACACCTCTGATACTCCCAGGTACACATCTGACACTCCTTGGTTGCTCACTGAGACTCCCTGGTACACCCTGACACTCCCAGGTACACCTCTAACACTCCCAGGTACACCACAGCCACTCCCAGGTACTTCTCACCTCCCAGGTACACATCTGACCTCCCAGGTACTCCTCAGACACTCCAGGTACACGTCCGACACTCCCAGATACACCTCTGACACTCCCAGGTACACCTCTGACACTCCCAGGTACACCTCTGACATCTCCCAGGTACTGCACTGACACTCCCTGGTACACCCCTGACACTCCAGGTACAACCTCTGACACTCCCAGGTACACCACAGCCACTCCCAGGTACACTTCTCCACTCCCAGGTACACATCTGACACTCCCAGGTACTCTCTATCACTCCTGATACCTCTAACACTCCCAGGTACACCGTTGACATTCCCAGGTACACCTCTAACACTCCCAGGTACCTCTGACACTCCCAGGTACACCTCCGACACTCCCTGGGTACCTCTGACACTCCCAGGTACCCAGAAACTCCAGTTACACTTCTTACACTCCCAGGTGAACCCTCTGACACTCCCAGGTCACCTCTGACTCTCCAGGTACATCTCTGACACTCCCAGGTACACCTCCTGACACTCCCAGGTACACCACAGCCCTCCCAGGTACACTTCTCCACACTCCCAGGTACACATCTGACACTCCCAGGTGCTCCTCTGTCACTCCTGATACACCTCTAACACTCCCAGGTACACCGTTGACCTCCCAGGTACACCTCTAACACTCCCAGGTACACCTCTGACACTCCCAGGTACACCTCCGACACCCCTAGGTACACCTCTGACCTCAAGTACCCCAGAAACTCCCAGTTACACTTCTTACACTCCCAGGTAGACCTCTGACACTCCCAGGTACACCTCTGACTCTCCCAGGTACATCTCTGACACTCCCAGGTACCTCTGACACTCCCAGGTACACCTTTAACACTCCAGGTACTCCACTGACATTCCCTGGTACTGTACTCCAGGTACACCGCTGACACTGCCAGGTACACCTCCGACACTCCCAGGTGCACCTCCGACCTCCCAGGTACCTTCTCCACACTCCCAGGTACACCTCCGACACTCCCAGGTACACCTCTGACATTCCCAGGTACACCTCTGACACTCCAAGGTACACCTCTGACACTCCAGGTACACCTCTGACACTCCCAAGTTACTCCACTGACATTCCCAGGTACACCCTGACGCTCCCAGGTACACCTCTGACACTCCCAGGTACCCTGAACCTCCCAGGTACACTTCTCACACTCCCAAGTACAACTCCGACACTCCAGGTACACCTCTGACCTCAGGTACTCCACTGACATTACCTGGTACACCTCTGACACTCCCAGGTTCGACACTCAGGTACACTTCTCACACTCAGGTACACCTCCGACACTGCCAGGTACACCTCTGACCTCCAGGTACACCTCTGATCTCCAAGGTACACCTCTGACACTCCCAGGTACACCTCGGCCTCCCAAGGTACTCCACTGACATTCCTGGTACCTCTGACACTCCGGATACGTCCGACACTCCCAGATACACCTCTGACCTCCTAGGTACATCTCTGACCTCCCAGGTACACCTCTGACACTGCCAGGTACCCTCTGACAATCCCAGGTACTCCTGTGACTCTCCCAGGGTACACCTCCGACCTCCCAGGTACACCTCTGACACTCCAGGCACATCTCTGACACTCCCAGGTACACCTGGCCTCCCAGGTGCATCTCGATATTCCCAGGTACACCTCCGATATTCCCAGGTACACCTCTGATACTCCCAGGTACATCTTTGAGACTCCCAGAATCCACTGACACTCCTGGTACACCTCTGACACTCCCAGGTACTCCTCGGCCTCCCTGGTTCCCTCTGAGACTCCAAGGTACACCTCTGACCTCCTGGAACACCTCGATATTCCCAGATGCCTCCGATATTCCCAGGTACACCTCCGATACTCCCAGGTACCCTTTGAGACTCCCAGGTACTTCACTGACACTCCTGGTATGCCAGATGTTCCAGTACACCTCTGACATTCCCAGGTACACCTGACCTCAGGTGCACCTCTGACACTCCAGGTACACCTCTGACACTCGCAGGTACCTCCGACACTCCCAGGTACACCCTGACCTCCCAGGTACACCTCTGACCTCCCAGGTGCACCCAGACACTCCCAGGTACACTTCTCCCCTCCCAAGTACAACTCCGACACTCCCAGGTACCTCTGACGCTCCCAGGTACCTCTGACACTTCAGGTACACCTCTGACACTCGGGTACACCTCTGACACTCCCTGGTACTCCACTGACATTACCTGGTACACCTCTGACACTCCCAGGTGCACCTCCTACACTCCAGGTGCCCTTCTCACCTCCCAGGTGCACACCTCCGACACTGCCAGGTGCACCTCTGACTATCCAGGTACGCCTCTGACACTCAAAGGTACACCTCTGACACTCCCAGGTGCACCTCTGACACTCCCAAGTACTCCACTGACATTCCCTGGTGCCCTCTGACGCTCCCAGATACACGTCCGACACTCCAGATACCTCTGACACTCCTAGGTGCATCTCTGACACTCCCAGGTACACCTCGACACTGCCAGGTACACCTCTGACAATCCCGGTACTCCTGTGACTCTCCCAGGTACACCTCCGACACTCCCAGGTGCCTCTGTGCTCCCAGGCACATCTCTGACACTCCAGGTACACCTCTGGCCTCCCAGGTGCACCTCCCGATATTCCCAGTGCCTCCGATATTCCCAGGTACACCTCTCTGTCTCCAAGTACATCTTTGAGACTCAGGTAATCCACTGACACTCCCTGGTACACCTCTGACCTCCCAGGTACTCCTCTGACTACTGGTTCACCTCTGAGCTCCCAGGAACACCTCTGGCCTCCCTGGAACTCCTCGATATTCTGAATGCCTCCGATATTTGGGCCTCCGATGCTCCCAGGTACCTTTGGGGCTCAGGTACTTCACTGGCTCTGGGTATGCCCCAGACATTTCCCAGGTGCACCTCTGCTCTCCCAGGTACACTTCTGATGCTCCTGGTACCTCTGACACTCCCAGGTCCTCCGACACTCCCGTTACAACTCCGACTCCCAGGTAAACTTCCCGTCCCCTAGGTGCCTCTGGCCTCCCAGGTGCACCTCTGGCCTCCCAGGTCACCTCCTGCCTCCCAGGTCCGCCTCCGACACTCCAGGAACTCCACTGACATTCCTGGTACACCTCTGGCCTCCCAGGTACACGTCCGGCCTCCCAGATACCCTTTGACACTCCCAAGTGCACCTCTGACCTCCAGGTAGCCACCCCCTTTTAACCTCCCAGGTACATCTCTGACACTCCAGGTACACCTGAAGCTCCCAGGTAATTCTCCATTCCCAGGTACACCTCTGGCTCCCAGGTGCTCCTCTGTGCTCCTTGATACACCTGCTCCAGGAACACCGATGACACTGCTGGGTACACCTCAGACACTGTCAGGCCTCAGACACTTCCAGGTACTTCCAGACACTCCAAGGTGCACCTCTGACATTTAGTGCACCTCCTGACCTCCAGGATGCCTCCTGACCTCCCAGGGACACCTCAGACACTCCATGTACTCGCTTTGACACTCCCAGGTACACGTCGTCCCCCAAGTACACCTCTGACACTCCCAGGTACACCTCCGACACTCCCAGGTACCTTCTTACCTCCCAGGTACACCTCCTGGACAATCCGTGCACCTTTGGCTCCAGGTACACCTCCGACACTCTCAAGTACACCTCCCAGCACTCCCAGACATTCCCAGGTACACTTCTCACACTCCCAGGTACCTCCGACACTCCCAAGTACTCCTCTTACACTCGCAGTTTCACCTCCCGACCTCCCAGGTACACCTCTGACACTCCGAGTACCTTTGACTCTCAGGGCTCCACTGACATTCCTGGTAGTCCTCTGCAGGCCTCCCAGGAACACCTCCGACACTCCCAGGTACCTTCTCCTCTCAGTTACCTCCGACCTCCAAGGTGCACCTCTGACCTCCTAGGTGCTCCATTGACCTCCTGGAACACCCTGGCCTCCCAGGTGCCTCCTCAGCCTCCCAGGTGCCTCCTGATGCTCCCAGGTACACCTCTGACCTCCCAGGTCACTCCCGGCTCTCCCAGGTGCTCACTGACATTCCTGGTACACCTCTGCAGGCTCCCAGGTACGTCCGCCACTCTCTAGATACCTCTGTCCTCCCATTACACCTCTGTTACACTCCCAGGTGCTCCATTGACCTCCTGGTACACCTGACACTCTGGGTACATCTCTGCCTCCCAGGTATGCTAAAACTCCCAGGTACAATTCTCACATTCCCAGGTACCTCTGACACTTCAGGTACTCCTCTGTCACTCCTTGATACACCTCTTAACACTCCCAGGTACACCGCTGACACTCCCAGGTGCCTGCATGACACTGCTAGGTACACCTCAGACACTGCAGGGTCTCCTCAGACACTGCCAGGTACACCTCAGACACTCAGGTACCTCTGGCATTCCCAAGTGCACATCTGTGCTCCCAGGCACACCTCTGACACTCACGGGCCACAGGCACTCCAAATTTTCGCCTTGCTCCAGGTGCACCTCTGACATTCCCAAGTACCTCCTGGCCTCCCAGGTACCTCCGTGCTCCCAGGTACCTTCTGTCCCAGGTACACCTCCGAACGCTCCCAGGTACCTCTTGACACTCCAGAGTACACCTTCGACACTCTCAAGTACCTCGCTCCCATTTTTGAACATTCCCAGAGTAGCTTCTCACACTCCCAGGTACCTCCAGCCTCCCAAGTACTCCTCAGCGCTCTTGGATACACCTCTGACCTCCCAGGGACACCTCCTGACCTCCAAAATTTTGGCCTCCCAGATACCTCTGACCTCCAGGTTCATCTCTGGCCTCCTAGATACTTCTCTGCCAATCACCTTACAGTTCTCACTCCCAGGTACACCGACACTCCGTGGTACCCCTCTGACCTCCCATGGTGCCCTCCGATATTCCAGGTGCCTGTATTCCCAGTACATCTCCGTGCCAGGTACACCTCTGGGACTCCCAGGTGCTCACTGGCCTCCTGGTTGCCTCTGATTCCAGTTCCTCTGCACTCCCAGTTACAACCCTGACCTCCAGGTACCTCTGACTGCTCCATTTTGATACTCCCAGGTACACCTCTGGCCTCCAGTTACTCACTGACATTCATTGGAACACTCTGACCTCCCTGGGTACGTTAGACACTCCCAGGTATGCCTCTGCCTCAGGTACATCTCCCCAGCTCCCAGGTACTCCTCTGACCTCCATGTTCTCCCATTTTAAGTGCACTCGGCACTCCCATTGCACCTCTGACACTTCCAGGTACACCCCAGACACTCCCAGGCACACTTCTCTCACCTCCGTTTTTTGTGCTCTGTGTCTCACTTCTGATGCACGCTGCTTGCTCCCAGTTCCTCTGACCTCCAGGTGCTACTTTGTTTCCTTGAGTACCTCTGCCTCCTGGGTGTCAACCTCCCAGACTCCTCTGACCTCCCAGGTGCATCTCTGGCCTCCCAGGTTTTCACCCTCCCAGGTGCCACCTCCTAACACTCCAGGCACCTCTGGCCTCCCAGGTGCCTCCCAGCCTCCCATTTAGGCACTCAGGTACACTTCTCACCTCCCAGGTACATTGGCTCTCCCCTCGTGCCTCTGTCCTCCCTGATACCTTCTGCTCCCTTTTTGCCCAACCTCCCATGTACATGTTTGCCTGGTGCACCTCAGGCCTGCCAGGTACCTCAGTCCTCCAAGGTGCCTCCCAGCACTCAAGTACCTCCTGACCTCTGGGTACAACTCTGGCCTCCCAGGTACATCTCAGGCCTCCCAGGTGCACCACTAGCCTCCCAGGTACACCTCCTGGCCTGTACACCTCTGGCACCAGGTGCCTCCGACACTCCCAGGGCACCTCCGGCCTCCCAGGTGCCTTCTCCACGCCCAGGTGCCTCCGGCACTCCAGGTTCGCCGCTGACACTCCACGTACCTCTGACACTCCCAGGCCTCTGACACTCCTTGGCCTCCACTGACCTCCCTGGTACACCCCTAGGCACTCCCAGGCCTCTAGCCTCCCATTTTCACCACAGCCACTCCAGGTACCGCCTCACTCAGGTACATCCCATCCTCCAGGTATACTCAGACACTCCCAGGTACGTCCGGCCTCCCAGATACCTCTGACACTCCGTTTCCTCAGCCTCCCAGGTACACCTCTGACCTCCCAGGTCTCCACTGACACTCCCTGGTACACCCCTTGCCTCCTTGTACCTCCTAGCACTCCCAGGTACACAGCCACTCCCAGTGCCCTTTCACACTCCCAGGTACACGTCTGACCTCCCAGGTACTCCTCTATCCTCCCTGATACACCTCAACACTCCCAGGTACCGTTGTGCTCCCAGGTACCTCTAAGACTCCCAGGTACAGCTCTCCAGCCTCCCAGTACACCTCCTGACACTCTCCAGGTCTCCACTCACACTCCTGTACCCCTGACATTCCCAGGTACCTCTCATGTCCCAGAGTACACCCCAGACACTCATTACACTTCTCCTGCTCCCAAGTACAGCTCAGACCTCCCAGGTACACCTCTGACACTCCCAGGTACACCTCCTGACCTTCCAGGTACACCTCTGACACTTTCGCAGGTACCTTGACACTCCCTGGTACTCACTGACATTACCTGGTACACCTCCTGACACTCCCAGGTACACCTCCGACACTCCAGGTGCTCTTCTCACACTCCCAGGTACCTCGGCTTTCTGCCAGGTGCCTGACCTCCCAGGTACCTCTGACACTCCCAAGGTACACCTCTGACCTCCCAGTACCTCTGAGGCTCCCGTACTCCTGACATTCTAGTACCTCGGCCTCCCAGATACCGTCCGAGCTCTCCAGATGCCCTCTGACCTCCTGGGTGTCTCTGACTCCCAGGTGCCTCCTGACACTCCCAGGTGCCTCCAGGCACTCTGGGTGCACCTCGGCACTCCCAGGTACACCCAAACTCCAGTTCCTTCTTACACTCAGGTGGACCTCTGTCACTCCCAGGTACCTCTGACTCTCCCAGGTACTCCTGACACTCCAGGTACACTCCTGGCCTCCCAGGTACACCTTTGCCTCCCAGGCCTCCTGACATTCCTGGTGCACCTGTGGCCTCCCAGGTACCATGACACTGCCAGGTAAACCTCCGGCCTCCCAGGTACAGCTCGACCCTCCCAGGTACACTTCTCCACTCCAGGTACACCTCCTGACTGCTCTCAGGTGCTCCTGACTCCTGGTGCACCTGGCCTCCCAGGTACACCTCTGACCTCCCAGTGCCAGCCACTCCAGGTGCCTACAGCTGCTCAGGTGCCTTCTCACACTCCCAGGTGCCTCTGACCTCCCAGGTGCTCCTCTGTCACTCCTGTGCCTCCTAACACTCCCAGGTACACCGTTGACCTCCAGGTACCTCTAACACTCCCAGGTACACCTCAGCCTCCCAGGTACACCACCAACCTCCTAGGTACACCTCTGACCTCCCAGGTACACCCCAGAAACTCCCATTGCTTCTTACACTCCAGGTGAACCTCCCAGCACTCCCACCGT
The DNA here is from genome assembly GCF_018991925.1 of Homarus americanus. Lineage (NCBI taxonomy): Eukaryota > Metazoa > Arthropoda > Malacostraca > Decapoda > Nephropidae > Homarus > Homarus americanus. Next base: position 2,606 of record NW_024711244.1, on the reverse strand, counting down.
GCACCTCGGACTCTCCCAGGTGCACCTCCTGGCCTCCCAGGTACCTTTAACCTCCCAGATTACTCATTCCCCAGGTACCTGGCCTCCAGGTACCTGACACCAGGTGCACCTCGCTCCCAGGTACACTCGAACATTCCCAGGAACACTTCACACTCCAGGTGCCTCGATACTCCCAGGTGCCTTCGAGACTCTGGTGCTCCTCTGTTTCCTGGTACACTGTTCAAGTTGCCTCAGCCTCCAGTTCACACCACCCAACCTCCCAGGTGCCTCGAGCACTCCCAGGTACCTCTGAGTGCTCCCAGGTCACCTCTGCACTCCCAGGTGCTCCTGATATTCCTGGTACACCTCTGACCTCCCGGTTACACGTCCAAACGTTCCCAAATGCACACCTCCTACCTCCCAAGGTTCATCTCTGGCCTCCCAGATACACCTCTGACAATCCCCTTACACTTCTCCACACTCCCATTTTTCCTCCGACACTACATTAGTCCTCTGACCTCCCAGGTGCACCTCCGATATTCCCAGTGCCTCCAATATTTCCAGGTACATCTCCCTCCCAGGTGCACCTCCTAAGACTCCCAGGTACTCCTGACGCTCCTGGTGCACCTCTGACATTCCCAGTTACACCTCTGCTCTGATTACACCTGACCTCCCAGGTACCTCAGCACTCCAGGTGCATGATGCTCCAGGTACATGACACTCGGGCACTCATGACATTCATTGTTGCACCTCTGACCTCTCTGTGGTACGTCCGGCACTCCCAGATGATCTCTGACACTCCCAGGTACATCTCTGCCTCCAGGTGCCTCGGCCTCTGGTGCCGTCTGAGCACACCAAGTACACCTCTTGACCTCCAGGTACACCTCTGACACTCAAGTACACCCCAGACACTCCCAGGTACACTTCTCCTGCTCCCATTTATGCAACATCTCATTGCTCCTCTGTCATCCTGATACACTTCTTTCTCCCAGGTACCTCTGCCTCCCAGGTGCTCCCACTGAGCATTCTTGGTACACCTCTGTGTAATGATTATTGTCAGACCAGCTCTAGCCAGTTATGTCGCATATGATGCTAGTGCCTGGAGCCTCATGGTACCACCACATTCCAGTTGTTACACAGGGTCTGCCCAAGACTTGTCTCGCCACTTAATGTGGGGCAGTGACCTATGCCAGCGAACACTGGACCACACCTCACACACACAGATCCGTGTTTGGTGTTGGTGTTGAGGTCCATGGCTGGGCCGGCCCATATAAGGCCCTGTGGTCCGTCCGCAGGCATTACCATTCGATGGTCCATTACGGTTATATTCTGGGTTTTTGTCATCTCTCTCCGTTGGGTCGTCTCTCAGTTCTTCTTTGAAGTCCACCGTCCTCCCCAGGTCGGGAGAGACCTCCCGACAGACCACAGCATCACCAGCTAAGCAGATTCTCCCGCGGAGGCGGCCCAGCCAGCACCCACTGGGCCTACGTCCAGGGTACCGTGAGTCTTGTCAGAACGTCCCTGGGGTGGGTTACCTGCTGTGGGAGTGTGTTCATTCAGGTGTTCCGAGTCAGTGTCAAAGTAACGTAGCGCAATGTGTGTTGTGCCCCGATATATGGTGGTATTAATGTGTCCATGTCATTGGTGATAACCAAACAATTTGTATCAGAATTATTTTGTAAGTTCATCCCATGCAAATGATATATGTGTATTGACGCCACACGAGGATAAGATAAGGCGTGGTGGCTGTTACAAATAACATCAGGCCACTGAGTTTCCCTCTTTTACATTCCCTCTCTCTATACTTCCCTTCCTATATCTTTCTCTCTTCTTCCTCCTCATTGTGTTTCGTCTCATTACAATGGTGGCATGCATGTAGAACCGCCTGTCCCTTAGTGTTCCAGTACAGTGATAATTAAGTCTTTTGGTGACTTTTTTTTTGCGAATGCACTTCCAATAATCATCACCTTGGGAATTGTTTCTCTGTCAAAATGTCACTCCACAGTACCACCGCGGCCAGCAGGACGTCCAGCCACAGTACATCACGAACTGAGAGAAACCGGCGCGTGATAAACGGCGTGATGAATGCGGCTTGATGAAAGCGGCACGAAACCCACCGCACACCGTCATAACAGGTCACTCGCGGGTCTGGATTAGAAGATTTTTATATTTTCTCTGCTGAGTTAAGGGTGTGGAATGGATCGCCACTAACCGAACCTGGTGGTATTGGCGGCCAGGGGAGGTTCACCGCATGAAGGTGTAAGACAGGACGGTCTTTGAATCTCCGCCGACACTCCACGTCTGGGCCGAGCCTGGTCAGGGGCCTGCCTTGAGTCATCTAAGAGCGACAGCCCAAGCAGTGGACGGCTTTCATCCCGGCCGGAGGGGCGGCGGCAGATAGACAGAAAATCGTCTGGAATATGTTGAAAATGATGATGTTGAGAGAAATACCCAGATAGAGCAGAAAATTCATCTGGAATATGAAATGATGATGTGCTAGAAAAAGGAAGATGGAAGAAAATTCATCTGGGGCGTTAATGAGGGCTCTAGCGTGGGAAAGCGCCCAGATCTCGGACAGAAAACTGGGTATGAATGAGTATAGAAACCAGGAGAGCAATACGTAACTA
>NW_024711243.1:0-18962 GCF_018991925.1 Homarus americanus | reverse complement strand
AACAACAATAATAATCCAAGAGTTAGTAAGGCATCACCTGGTCATATTAAGCCCACCTGGTGAAGATAAACATGTTGGTAATGTTTGTATCGTGACTGAACCACCTCACACGGCAGCCCTGAGGCTTTAGGCCACTGACTTAAGTGCTTACATTATACAAAATAACGCTCTGTAATGGCCGATGATGCTGTTTTGGTTGTCTAATTGTAGTTTCCAACACGGTAATTACAGCAGGTATCTTTTATTATCCTGCCATTAAAATAATTAAGTGAATTTATAGACTTACGTAACATCATGAAAGTATAAACCGATGAATTAAAATTAAATAATTATCTTATAAAACAACTAATCTATTTAATTTTCCTTTGAGAGTTAAAGGGATAAAATACACACTAACTGGAGTCTAACTAACCTGGTGTGACTCCTCTCCGCCCCACCCAACACATAATCATCCACTCCAGGTAACCTTACACCGCCTAATGGAGCCAAACCTAATAGAATCACACCGAACTTATCCAAATAAACTTTTCAGTGGGTAACCTTGACTCTACCACACCTTTGCTTTAGACGCTAGTATAAGTCTGGCTGGAGGGACCGTAGTCATTATAAGGGAAGCTTTTTAATAATAGCCATTACCTGCCTCCCGTTAACACTAATGAAATGTTCCTAAAATTAAACAAACTACAATTAAATCCAAATCCTTTTGAATATTTACATAATTTACTGGAGTGTTTCATTATGTTAGTGTGGGGGGCGTTTGTTGTGGCCGGGACTCCTCTTCAGATAATATAAATACAGATAATGTTGTTTTAATAAGTAATCTCTTAATGAAAATGTAGAGAAAATTGGTCAACAAATCTTAACAGTTATCCTGATTTCTTAAAGAACAATAGAGGAATAAGAAGAGAAGGAGAAGGGAAAGAAAAGAAAGCATAAAGAAAACAATATAACAAAGATGAACAACAGAGAAAAAATGAAGAGTAAGATGAAAGAAACTTAGACTGATCAAAAAGACGTATAACAATCTGATTAAAACTAATCACTATATTAGATCAGATCAGATCAAGGTTAGGTTAGTTTTGGTTAGATAAGGTCAGGTTAGGCTAGGCTAGGCTAGGCTAGGCTTGGCTAGACTTGTTTTACACAAGGTTAGGTTAGGTTAGGTTAGGTCAGGTTAGACTAGGCTAGCCTAGGCCAAGGTGGGTGGAGCTTTGCTGACGTCAGCAGGCAAACTTCCTCGCCTACCTCTCACCTCTTATAAACAGAACATTTTATGGTTCTATATACTGTACTTTGTTATCTCAGTATCTCACATAGAAAATAATACTAATAGAGAGTTTAATCTTGCATATAACTTTAGCTAAGGACACCAGTCAGTGTGGTGGGTGATACACAGAAGGAAAGGTTAAAAGAAAAACAATGTATTTCAGTTATAGTCTTGTATTTAAATAACTGCAGCTTAAGATAGGGTAATGATGACTATATATACAGTTGCCTACAGGAGTTCTTTTCCTCCCTGTTTGTCCATTATACTAATAATGTAGACATGAGGTGACAGGAGTTATGACTTCATATGATAAGTGTTACAGCCACTGACAACAGATTATCAGATTATGGGTGGTGGGGGGGGGCAGTTAGAGCAGGTGATCACAGGTGCTGCCTTTGCCTCCAGGTGTGAGTGATGTGACAGGAATTATGACCTCACAAGACAAGTGTTACCTTCACTGACACTTGTTTCATCAAAAGATTAAACACGTAGACATTTACAGTCATCCATAGACTCACATTTATGGTACAACAGTTGCAGAAGTGCATGCAACACACCTGGTTCCACATTGAGCTGAGAATCCAACGATGCAGTGTACTGATAGATGGGAAACGAAATTGACTTCTATCAGGCAAGTAGTGATAAGCTTTCGGGCTTAAGCTGCGAAAGGTCAGTACTCGACTGATATCCTCCTCAGACCAGTATATTACAGGGACACCAGTTGAGAACAAAATCACTTGGGAAGAGAAAAAACTACTAAAAACATCATTAGTCGCAGCAGTAGCCTTGATAAAAGTATTTTCTCTTTGGTCTTGCAAATAAATCCTCTCCTTCTCCCATCCTTTTTTTTTTCTCAGTGAGAGGAACATCTCTCTCCCTCCTTACATCATCCAGTTCACGTTGTAAATCCACAATGATCAGAACTGGTCTCTCTTCCTCTGACTTGTCTGCTACTATTAATGTTCCTATGTCCAATAGGGCACAGAGAGAGAGAGAGAGAGAGAGAGAGAGAGAGAGAGAGAATTGTAACTATGTACAATTGCCTACAGGATAACCTTTCCTCCCTGTTGTGCTCATTATATTAATAATGTAGACATTAGGTGAGGTTCTTAGATTAGACTTTTTGTGCAAGAGATAGGAAACGTAGGACTTAGGTGTGTTCTCCTGTGGCTGGGACAGGGCATAAGAACATAAGAACATAAGAAAGGAGGAAACTGCAGCGGGCCTATTGGCCCATACTGGGCAGTCCCGTTTACACCCAACTCCTATTGCTCATATGAGCATCCAACCTATGTTTGAAGCAATTCAGCATATTCGAGTTAATGATGATATTTGGTAACTTGTTCCATTCATCCACTAATCTGTTTCCAAACCAGTGTTTACCTATTTCACGCCTAAATCTAAATTTGTCTAATTTAAAACCATTGTTACGAGTTCGCTCCTGGTTGGATAATTTGAGTACCTTTGTAATGTCCCCTTTGACTTTAGCCCTATATTTCCACTTATACACCTCTATCAGGTCGCCCCTCGCTCTACGTCTCTCGAGGGAGTGCAAATTCAAGATACTTTAACCTGTCTCTATACTCAAAGGTTCCTAATACTTGGTTGAATCTTGTCATTCTCCTCTGAATTCTTTCCAAGGATTCTATATCCATTCTGTAATACGGTGACCAGAACTGAACTGCGTAATCCAGGTGTGGTCTCACAAGAGCAAGATACAGTTTTAGGATGACCTCGCTAGTCTTGTAACTAACACTCCTTTGTATGAACCCAAGTGCTTTATTAGCCTTGTTATGAGCAAAAACACATTGTTTACTTGGCTTAAGGTTCCTACTTATCATTACTCCTAAATCTCTCTCGCAGTCGGATTTCTCTATGGCATCGTTGTTCATCTGGTATCTGGTTTCCCTGTTTACAGCTCCTATACTGAGTACTTTACATTTGTCGACGTTGAATTTCATCTGCCATTTTTCAGACCATTCTAAAAATTTGTTTAAATCTTCCTGTAGTTTTGCCGAGTCCTCGTCAGATTTAATAACATGTCCTATTTTAGTGTCATCAGCAAATTTACTTATGTTGCTGTCTATGCCGATATCTGTGTCGTTTATGTATATAATAAGCAATAATGGTCCAAGTACTGAGCGGCAGAACTCCACTTGTGGCGTTGCTCCAATGGGACTTAGTGCCGTTAATGCTCACTCGCTGTTTCTAATCCTGTAACCACGCCTAATCCATTTAAGGATGTCACCTTTGATGCCGCCAGGCTTCTACCTTTCCTAATTAGTCTTTCGTGGGGACTCTGTCAGAAGGCTTTGCTAAAGTCGAGATATACCCACATCATAGTGTGCCCCTAGATCCACTGATTCGAAACTGATGAAAAGAATGTTAATAGATTAGTTAGGCAAGAACGTCCGCTTGTGAAGCCATGCTGGGAATCATTGATCAATCGGTGCTTCTCCAGGTGATTTCGAATAGAGTTTGAAATGATTGCTTCCAGTAATTTGCCTACTATTGATGTTAGACTGATTGGGCGGTAGTTAGAGGATAGTGATCTATCCCCCTTCTTGAAAATCGGTATTACATTCGCTATCCTCCAGGATTCTGGTACTCCACCTGTTTTTAAGGACATGTTGAACAACTTTGCTAAGGGCATACTAAGCTCTTCCTTACATTCCTTTAATACTCTGGCAAATATCTCATCGGGACCAGGTGACTTATTAGGCTTTAGTTTGTCTATTTGCTTACTAACATCATTACTAGTCACTACTATCTCACTTAATTTGTTTTCTTCACTATCTCTGAATAGAGTCGGTGCCTCGGGTATCATGTTTAGATTTTCGGTGGTGAAAACTGTTGAAAAATATTTATTCAAATTATTGCTCATTTCTCCGTCGTTATCAGTGAGCTCGCCGGAGTCTGACCGTATTGGTCCAATCTTTTCTCGTGTTTTAGTTTGATACATTTGGTAGAATCCTTTGGGGTTTGTCTTCGCCTCCCTTGCTATCCTTACCTCATTATTCCTCTTTGCTTTCCTTATCTCGGTTTTAACTCTACTCGCCAATACCCTATAATAGTCCCGGAGGTGAATTTCGCCACGATTTATCCTTCTACCTATAGCCTTCCTTTGGCCAATGATGTTCTATAAAAATAATTATTTATCCATTTAGGGTCATTGTTGTCTGATCTGAGTTTTTTGTATGGTATGTTCTGCCTTTGTGCATTAAGTAACTCACTATTTAAATTATCGTGGAACTCGGCAATCTCAGATCTCGTTATCAGGTCGGTGTCATCTGTCAGGTTCACGGCCAAGCGCGACACCCTCTCTCTCAGCTGCCTCTTTAAACTGTCAAAGTTTGCCCTTCTGAAATCTGGTACTTTAGTGGAATTTTCCTTACGTCTGCCCTGAAAATCTAACTGGAATCGAATTTCTTTGTGATCGCTGTTTGCAAGTTCGTTCCCTACCTCGACATTGCTAATGAGGTTTTCTCTGTTCGTCAGAACTAAATCCAGTATATTATTACCCCGTGTGGGTTCGGTTATATGTTGACTTAGGAAACAGTCCTGGATCGTCTCGAGAAAATCCTCTGATTCTGAGTTACCCGTAAGGACAGTCCAATCTATTTGGCCAAGGTTAAAGTCGCCTACTATACAGACTTTGTTGTGTATGGAAGCCCTGCGCATTTCATCCCAGATAAGTCGCTCATTGACGCTATCAAGATTGGGGGGTCTATATATTACCCCTGTGATTAATTTTTCCCGACCGTCGCTTAATTCTATCCAAATTGTTTCTGTATTCCTCTCAGTTTTTATTTCCTTATTTATTTCACACTTCAGATTATCCCTAACATAGATTGCTACTCCGCCTCCTTTCCTGGTCTGCCTATCGGTATGGAACAGTTTGTAACCCGCAATTTGGTATTCGACTGGTAATTCACGTGTGTCTAGGTTGATCCATGTTTCAGTGAATGCAATTATATCGATTTCTTCGGTACATACCAAGGCCTTAATATCATCCATTTTGTTTCTCATACTTCTACTGTTCGCGTAGTATACATTTAAGTTAGTCGTGTTCTGAGTCCTTCCCTTACCGCGTTTAGTTTTAAACTCCCTGTCTAATTTAGTTTTGTCATCATTCCTAACACTATTTCCCTGTAATCTTTCGCCTTGTTTACCCGCTCCCACTGCAGTCTCCTCCACCCCCGTGCTCCTATGTTCTCTTAGCAGTTTAAAGACTTCGATATCTTTTGAACTGCCCCCTCTAGAGCCCCAGCCAGGGTTGCTACTCCATCCCTAGACAGGTGCACCCCATCCCTAGCATAAAGGTCCCTTCTGCCATAGAAGTTGTCCCAGTTGTCAATGAATGGGACTGATATTGACTTGCAATATCTGTCAAGACAGTCGTTAACACCAACTGCCCTTGACAACCATTCACTGCCAACTCTCCTTCTAGGCAGGACACCGCATATGATAGGGATCCCTCCCTTAGTCCTAATACGATCTATGGCTGCCTTGAACTTATCAAGAAGTTCCTCGCTCCTACACCGGCCAATATCATTGCCTCCTGCACTGAGGCAGATAATGGGTTTGTTCCCATTACCAGACAAGATATTGTCCATCCTGTCAATTATATCCCCCACCCCAGCCCCTGGCAAACACACCCTCATCCTATTTTTGTTTTTACCACAAAAGGCCCTGTCCATGTACCTTACCTGTGAGTCACCAACAATTAAAGTTTTTATACCTTCCTTGTCATCCCTGCCCCTGACTGTACTAACGTCCAATTCGTCTATCAAGGGACTGAACGGGTTGGTACACTTAGCTGTTGTTGTCGTTGTTGTCGTATCCTTTGAGTGCTTCTTGACCACCAGCTTGGTCCTCCCACTACTCACTGAGAGGATAGATAGAGTCTTGTCAGGGGAAGTACCAATCCGGTAGTGTGTCTTAGAGTAGGAGGCAACGACATAGGAAAGGTTAGGAGTGAGGAACTTTTCAGCAGGTATAGGGAGGCATTAGGGAAGATTAGTGATAGGGTAGGGAACCCAATAGTATGTGGTGTCTCGTCTAGAAGAGGAGTTGGCGGTGAAAGGCTGTCCAAGGCAATTGCTATAAATTGCCGACTGGAATAAAAAAAACATTGTGTAAGCAATGGTTGGGCGTTCATTGATAACTGGCGACGATTCTACGGCAACGACTACCTGTACAGTCGTGACGGGGTACACTTGTCTGGAGCGTGAAATTGTCACTCCGAAGGGGAAGTTTCGCCAGTAGATAGAGGGGAGTATAATTGGTTACTCAGAACAAGGGGTAAAACAGGACCAGGGAAGGGTAGGTTTAAATGTGTACTATACAAACAGTAGGAGCATTAGAAATAAAATAGACTTGCTGAGAGCGGTTGTATGTACTGAGAATGTAGACGTCATAGTAGCCACCTAAACCTGGATGAATCTGGCGAGCAAGAACTTTTTATCTGAGTAACACAAAGAAGGGTACAACCTTTTTCACAAGGACAGGGAAGGTAGGAAGGGGGGAGGAGTTGCACTCTTCGTCAGAGATACATTAAAATGGTGCATTAATAATACAATAAAGGGTGAAATAGGAACTGAGTCTGTATGGGTAGAAATGGCAGAAAGAAGCGAAAACTAATTATGGGAGTGATTTACCGGCCCCCCAAGTCTTGGGAAAGAAGCAACTCAGCCCATATGGCAGGAAATGAGTAGGGCAACAATATACAACAACCTATGCATTATGGGGGATTTCAACTTCAGAAATATTGACTGGGACAACATTGTAGGTGACTATGAATCTGAAGACTTCCTAGACGCAGTACAGGACAATTTTTTGAATCAACTAATTACAGAACCTACTAGAGGTGACAATATATTAGACCTAGTATGAACAAATAAAGAAAATATTATCAGAGATATCACAATAGGGGAAGAACTTGGGAACAGTGATCACAGAGAAATCAGGTTTACCCTAAATTTGGAAAGGAAAAATAATGAAAATATGGTCAGAGTCCCAGACTTTCCATAGGCGGATTATGAGGGGTTAAGAAGGTACCTAGGCTTAGTTTAGAGTGTGTTGTATACACAATGTCCCGAGAAAGCAGTCATGATTATAAGAACCAATTTCGTCTTTCACTGCTTTTGAAGGCTATTGACTTAAGGGGAGGGGGGGGGTGAGAGGCGTGGCCTAGAATGGCGGACAGGTGTAACGCTTGTCATTAATTAATAAAGAGCTTGTAAGCTGGTAAGATTAATTCGTCGAGGAATACTTCTCCTTTGTGAGTCAGCTTATTCACAACTTGATAACTCGGTTAAGCGCGATGTTTCCAGAAGTTGCTAACCATGTTAACAAGTTTAGCTAAGACGGTGACTATCGTGAAAGACTTTGGCTCCTCCTCGATAAAAAAAGTCAACTTGTTATCTCAGCGTTCATGTAGAGCGGGGAATCATTAGTTTAGGCACAGCCGGTGTTTCGCATAGTGTATGTGTCTTAATATTGGCATAGTTTATGTGAGTATATGTTTGTTAGCATAGCATGTGTGTCTCAGTGTTGACATGCCGAGTATATCTCAGTTTTGGCATAGCGTGTGTAGTGCATTCCAGAGGCAGGCGAAGATTTACACCCTCAACTGACTGGGTTTCGTGTGTATTCCACTACAACAACGAGCATTGCCCAGCGTGCTTGTTCAGTTTACCTTCATCGCTCTTTAATACGTGGGAACAACACAAGAGGCGGTTTTCTGTACAGTCTTACAACACCAGTGACGATCAATCCTGTGTCGTCCAGGGCAGAGTTGGATCCTGACATCAATTATACAGACATTCCACTCCACCAATTCTATTTATCTCATTCCACTCTTAGGTAAGGTGGATCAAAGGGTATAGAAATCTAGAAGGGTGAAATAACATTGGTGGAAAGCTAGAGTGGAAACCGACAGGAAAATACCTCCCCCTCCCCACAAAAATATTTAACACACGGGTAGAAAAATCAACACACATTGTATATATCCTGACTTTACACATGTAGTATACCAAGTGAATCTATAACACCCACGGAGATTCACAACACTTCAAACTAAACTATCTTACAAAGCCTAACGTGTCCTTAATTAGATCAGGTTGGGTATAGTGATTCTATTTCCGGGAGTTTATTGTCGCTACATGAAACAAACACGGCGGCGAGTCCTACAGCTACACACTGTAATGGTCGGCGGAGCAAAGGACGAGACAGCGACGCGTACTCATTGGTGGAGCTTTAATAACAACAGCATGTGGTAACTAGGAGATGTGTGTGTGTTGTGAGGTAGTGAAGGACCACAACATCTCACGTTTTGTGTTACACGTCAAAGACTGAACAATGTGAAGCAGCGGCCCTCCCCCCACACCACGCTGCCTGTAGTAACACCACCGTTAATAAAGGACAAAACGGTACAATATGGAGGTGGGGGGTGGCGTGTGGACAAGGCACGAGAGAGCGGCCTTGTTAATATGATGGTCACCAAACACGGCCAACACCAGGTGGCGGGTGTAGCTCTTCCTGCTGAATAAAAACCAAGAGCGAGTTTGACGACGCTACACGAACACCGTCTGGTTAATTCCTTCACTTTTATATAAGAACACATTCGTCTTCAACTAAACACGATTTCTTTTCAACTTCTCCTAAAAAAATTCCTCTTCGACTCCAAGGCTGAAATTCGAGTCCCACTTGAAACGAATAAAATAAAATATATGTGAAGAGAAAATGTAAATAGTGTGTTTGACTGTGTGAGGCTGATGGAAGCAACACTAATTATGCTGTATAATGGGTTGTGTTCAGTAAGGTCAGAGTGATTAGTGGCGCGCGCCATCACCACTTCCCGCCTCCTATACACGCCCCTACACCCACCACGCCTCCCTCTTGCCCAACTCAACACGCCCACTTAGCTACCCCTACACGCCCCTTACCCTCCCCCACCATACACCACGCCCCTTGCTGCCTACCCCTTACGCGCCCCCACCCCTCCACACCACGCCCACCCACTCATCGTACACTAATAAGGTGATAAGATTACCTCATCATGACACTGGTGTGAATCAGCATCAGGAACTCACCTTCCCCTGCATCAAGGTGCCCACCCTCACCCACCCTACCTGGCAGCCACTCACCTGCGTATTATACCACCTGACACGGGAAATCACACACACACGGGATGACACGGTAGAACACAGTGCTTGTAAGGTAAATAGAAGCCAGTCTTAATGGGTCCCAACCTTAAACTATTAGGACTGAGGCCCATTAGTATTGAGAGCCGTCAGGATTGGGACTCATTAAGACTGAGGTCTATTAAGACTGGAACCATTAGGCCTGTGGTATCTTTGGACTGAGGCTCATTAGGACTGAGAACCATTGGAAATGTGACCAATTAGAATTGGGGCCCATTAAAACTGGGACCCAATAGGACTGGGGCCCATTAGGACTAGGGCCCATTAGGACAGGGGTTCATTTGATAAGATGCCCACCTAGTAAAAGTGCAAAAGAGGGCATGCAAGATTATTCTCTCCCCTTCCTACTCCACATATCAAGAAGCGCTCAACACACTGACCCTTTCGACTCTCACTGACCATCACCACGACCACATCTGCAAATTTGCTAAGAAGCTTCTACACCATCCTCGACACCGGCTCCTACTACCACCTGAGATCCCTAGCCCGAGAATTGCTGTTTGACACCACAACCGCATCCAGCCCATAAGTGCACGAACTGATCTCTATAAGAACAGCCCAGTCCCAACCATTGTAAAATTATCAATAACTTGTAATAAACCAGTGTATTCACTCCCAGTAAATACTACTTCTTGCACTGTCACTATGTTGAAATGCACTGTAGTTTGAGCTTTTCCCCATCTAGTTATTATATATCTTATTTGTATCACTTATGTTACTTGTATATTATTTGTAATTCGAAACCCATTCCCCAAATATGTAACTGTATATTTTCAGCCTTCTGGCTGCCAAGCTCTTTCAATAAACCGTTATTATTATTATTATTATTATTATTATTATTATTATTATTATTACACTTAATTCTACCAGTTGAATCACAGGTGATGGCCGTCAGCCACGGTAGTTGAACACCAACTCAAAACAAGGGTTCGACTCCCTAATGAGAAAAATGTCCAATAAACAACAATTCAGGTCGAGTTGTTTACATATTGAATGGGGGACGGCCATCTTGTTTCCCTTTTTCACCGGGGGATTCTGCCGGCCGGTGTCACGACATTGCCGCCGGAGCCCATATAGCCCCTTTGTTACTACTGCTGCCGGATACACCTGTGTTGTAACCATAGGTGTATCTGGCACCTATACACACCTGCCTCGAAGTCAGGTGTAACCACCACCTCTACACACCTGTACATCACACACCACAACACCTTCCACACTCCCAACCAAACTTAAAGCAATTATTATATATCTATAGTGTAACTAACTACACATTACAATACACTGAAATAATAAAACAAAAATATATTCAGAATCTAAGAGAAGTATAGGAGAATAATCCTTAAATACAAACTCTATAAAACTTAATCTTGGTTACACCGCATTTTTTTCAGTAAGACAATATATATAATTACATTGGGCAGTCCATTACCACAAATTACACTGATAAACGGTACGTAATGGATACTGAATTACAAGTCTCATAACTAAGTCTGGCTAAAACAGTGGTAGACATTGTTTAGACATAAGCCAGTTGACTGCTGAGGTGAACATTAAACTAGTATGATAAAATAGCAACCAATGATTTGAAGATTAATTAATGCAAATGTGAAATACCTAAGAGAATAGCAAATAAATGAAATACACCAACGCGATAAATAAATAAGAATGAATGGAAAATTATTGAACAATAAAATGAAAATAAGAAAACGAATAAACAGCAAAATGAAAATAAGTAAGAATAAAAAAAAGAATAACAATTACTACAATAAAACTAAATAAAACAAAATAAACAGAAAAGAATAAGAAACACAATAAATAAATAACACAGCAACACAAACAACATCATTTACTGTGTTACTTCACATCAACGTGTCCAACATTTGTCTTGACTCCATTTTCGTGAATATAACACACATCCCGGTAAAAAAAAAAACACCAACGACAACAATAAATAAATAAACATTAAAAATAAATTCAATATATTTTCCCTAAGATTTTTTTTACTACGAAGTCAGGGCAAAAAGTTTGTATACGAATCTTCCTCAACATAATGCGGGGAAGCAGTTCTTTCACCACAGTTATACTCGTAGGTTATACTGTAGAGATCCCCGTGTTCAGAATACAGAGCCACTTATTGACGGTACAGTTACAGCCATTTATTGACGGTACAGTTACAGCCACTTATTGACGGTGAGTAAATTAATGTTAAAATATCAATCTACCTTACCTACATCACCTCCTTAAGTAGATGGTATATTATCCAGCATGTCCAGGGAATACCCGAGGAACCGACTCTATTCAGAGATAGTGAAGAAAACAAATTAAGTGAGATAGTAGTGACTAGTAACGATGTTAGTAAGCAAATAGACAAACTAAAGCCTAATAAGTCACCTGGTCCCGATGAGATATTTGCCAGAGTATTAAAGGAATGTAAGGAAGAGCTTAGTATGCCTTTAGCAAAGTTGTTTAACATGTCATTAAAAACAGGTGTAGTACCAGAATCCTGGAGGATAGCGAATGTAATACCGATTTTCAAGAAGGGGGATAGATCACTATCCTCTAACTACCGCCTAATCAGTCTAACATCAATGGTAGGCAAATTACTGGAAGCAATCATTTCAAACTCTATTCGAAATCACCTGGAGAAGCACCGATTGATCAATGATTCCCAGCATGGCTTCACAAGCGGACGTTCTTGCCTAACTAAACTATTAACATTCTTTTCGTCAGTTTTCGAATCGGTGGACGAGGGGCACAATTATGATGTGGTTTATCTCGACTTTAGCAATGCCTTCGACAGAGTCCCCCACGAAAGACTAATTAGAAAGGTAGAAGCTCATGGCATCAAAGGTGACATCCTTAAATGGATTAGGGCGTGGTTACAGGACAGGAAACAGCGAGTGAGCATTAACGGCACTAAGTCCCATTGGAGCAACGTCACAAGTGGAGTTCCCAAGGCTCAGTACTTGGACCACTATTATTTATTATATACATAAACGACATAGATATCGGCATTGACAGCAACATAAGTAAATTTGCTGATGACACTAAAATAGGACGTGTTATCAAATCTGACGAGGACTCGGCAAAACTACAGGAAGATCTAAACAAATTTTTCGAATGGTCTGAAAAATGGCAGATGAAATTCAACGTCTACAAATGTAAAGTACTCAGTATAGGAGATGTAAACAGGGAAACTAGATACCAGATGAACAACGATGTCATAGAGAAATCCGACTGCGAGAGAGATTTAGGAGTAATGATAAGTAGGAACCTTAAGCCAAGTAAACAATGTGTTTTTGCTCGTAACAAGGCTAATAAAGTTCTTGGGTTCATACAAAGGAGTGTTAGTTACAAGACTAGCGAGGCCATCCTAAAACTGTATCTTGCTCTTGTGAGACCACACCTGGATTACGCAGTTCAGTTCTGGTCATGGAGACGTCAGGATATAAAGACAGGTTGACTTCTAACCAATTTGCACTCCCTTGAGAGACGTAGAGCGAGGGGCGACCTGATAAAGGTGTATAAGTGGAAGGCAGGGCTAAACAAAGGTGACATTACAAAGGTACTCAAACTATCCAACCAGGAGCGAACTCGTAACAATGGTTTTATCTTAGACAAATTTAGATTTAGGCGTGAAATAGGTAAACACTGGTTTGGAAACAGAGTAGTGGATGAATGAAACAAGTTACCAAATATCATCATTAACTCGAATAAGCTGAATTGCTTCAAACATAGGTTGGATGCTCTTATGAGCAATAGGGGTTGGGTGTAAACGGGACTGCCCAGTATGGGCCAATAGGCCCGCTGCAGTTTCCTCCATTCTTATGTTCTTATGTTCTTATGTATTGTCTAAAATAATACTGTATAATTGGTTATTTTACTTCAATTATGACTTTGTGTGATAATAGGACATAGTACCATAATAAACCTTTTCTCGAACTGTTAAATAACTCAACAAAATAATAATAATCCATTCTAAACAACTGATTATCAGACGTAGATGTCATAATTCAGCTCATCATAATTATCCATACACTCTCGTGTATAAATTCCACCGTCAAAATTTGTATTGTCGGAAGAAGTTTTACTGTCTGAATGTCTGTCTAATTCTACAAAAACTCTCCGTTAGTATCCGTCTATTTCCTCTGTTACCTCATCACTTAAGAGTATTACAAAATATTACCACTGACTGTAACACCTGATGTGCAATGTGCATACTCATATTTATAATCCTGTGTATTTTGTAACTGAAAGAAAATACAGGTACAGGAATATTTAGTTACTCTTGCGGTATACAAAATCATACATCTATCTATCTATCTATCTACAGTATCTATCTATCTATCTATCTATCTACTGTATTTATCTATTTATATCAATTTTATTAACTCACCTGTACCATTAATCATCAGTATATTTATCTTAATCTTCTTCCCATTTTGATTTATTCCTCTTAACAATGTATGTATCTACACCCACAAACATACCTACTATCCACTCCCAAACACCCACAAACAAACCTACTATCCACTCCCTACACCCACAAACATACCTACTATCCACGCCCTACACCCACAAACAAACCAACTATCCACGCCCTACACCCACAAACAAACCTACTATCCACGCCCTACACCCACAAACAAACCTACTATCCACGCCCTACACCCACAAACAAACCAACTATCCACTCCCTACACCAACAAACAAACCTACTATCCACTCCCTACACCCACAAACAAACCTACCATCCATGCCTCACACCCACAAACAAACCTACTATACACGCCCCACACCCACAAACAAACCTTCTATCCACGCCCTACACCCACAAACAAACCAACTATCCACTCCCTACACCAACAAACAAACCTACTATCCACGCCCTACACCCACAAACAAACCTACTATCCACGCCCTACACCCACAAACAAACCTACTATCCACGCCCTACACCCACAAACAAACCTACTATCCACGCCCCACACCCACAAACAAACGTACTATCCACTCCCTACACCCACAAACAAACCTACTATCCACGCCCTACACCCACAAACAAACCTACTATCCACGTTCTACACCCACAAACACACACTACCCACCACCTACACCCACAATAGAGTAAAGCAGGAATACAGAGTGTACTTACTCAGGGTAGCCATACCACTCTGGGTGGTTGATCCTTAGTGCAGCAGGAAAGAGAAAAATTATAAGTGGGTCATTCTATTCCTCGTGTGATGGATGGAAGGATGGATGGATGGATGGATGGATGGATGGATGAGAGACTGAATGGGAGGATAGATGGGTAGATGGGTGACTGAATGGGATGAGAGATGGGTAGGTGGGTGAATCGGTGGATGGATAAACAGCTAACTGGATGAATGGACATATGGACTTGGATGGCATATTTGGATGTAAAACCCTACGATATGAAGAACATTTTGGACGTATAAACCCATGACAATTAACACCATTTTGGACTTACATCACAGGAAACAGGTAAAACATTTCTGTGATCGTCCTTCAATAATTCCATACGCCAACCTTACCTGCATTTATCTCATTTACAGTATATAATTTTAGTGTTAATTTCAGCATCTGAATCAATCAATCAATCTCTCTCTCTCTCTCTCTCTCTCTCTCTCTCTCTCTCTCTCTCTCTCTCTCTCTCTCTCTCTCTCTCTCTCTCTCTCTCTCAAGATGGAAAATTTCATGACGTAAAATCCGATGAAAACTCGACCCTGTTTATACGTGTTGCTTCGAGGTTTTGTTTTCACGTTAACCTCATGTTTCGTTTCGATAAATGACACATATCACAGGAGGTGAACTACAAACTGAACTTTGACCTGACACCAACGACCGACCGACGGAAGATGGGGCTTCGGGTTTAGTCGTATCCCATTTGAGAGGTTTATGAATGTGAAGCCCCGAATTAGTCAACAAACCCTACAGCTCAATTTGGATTCGAACTTGTGCATCTTGTTCTTGAATCAGAACCTTATCTCACACATATATAGGGGTTAGGTTAGGTTGGGTTGGGTTAGGTTGGGTTAGGTTGGGTTGGGTTAGGTTAGATTGGGTTAGGTTAGGTGAGCCGTGTCCATCACAACCAGACAATTATCCCCGTCCACCAGATCTTCCCTTTAACAAATCAGGCCGCACCTCGATTATGCGGTTCAGTTCTGAGCCCCTATTATAGAATGGATATAAATTCACTAGAGTCGGTGCAGCGAAGAATGACAAAAATGATTCCGGGACTTAGAAACCTTCCATATCAGGATAGGTTACAGAAACTTAACTTGCATTCCCTAGAAAGACGAAGAATGCGGGGAGATATGATAGAAGTATTTAAGTGGGTGAAAGGAACCAATAAAGGGGATATAGATAAAGTTCTTATAATATCCGAGCAGGATAGGACTCGGAGCAACGGATTCAAGTTGGATAAGTTTAGGTTTAGGAGGGAGATAGGAAGAAACTGGTTCACAAATAGGGTGGTGGACGAGTGGAACCAGCTTAGCAACTTTGTAGTAAGTGCGGGAACTCTGGAAAGTTTCAAAAGGAGGCTAGATAGATTCATGGATGATAGAGAGTGGTAGTAACTCTCGACAGGAGCTGTCATGCACAGGCCAACCGGCCTATTGCAGACTCATTATTTTCTTATGTTCTTATGTTCTTAAATCCTCAGCTGTTCTTATGTTCTTAAATCCTCAACATAAAAGACAAATTCACCTCCATGTGTTAAAATCTTACTACACTACATTACCGTCACCACTATACCAAACCTGCGTAATATTAACACACTAATACACTATTAAGACATCACCAAATCCATCAATAAACAGTACATCTTCCTTTACACTTGATTAGAAAGAAAAACAGGCCGAGTTTTCTCTTTACAATAGTTTACCATCCAGCTATTCTTATATGTTCTTTATCTCTCTATAACTTATATTCTTATATAAGTAACTCTTATGCTTCTCTGCTTATGTTTTCCAAGTCAATGTTCTTTCTTTTCATTTCCTTTCATATATATATATTCTCAGTTTCAATGTTCTTACCTTTCTGAAGTTTACTTTGTTATATGTCTATTCTTATACATGGGTTAGTCTGGGGAACCATGTTATTCTTTGTACAACACTTTTTATACTTACAAAGGGTAGCTGCCACCACCCAGACTTTTCATTATATAACAGAACTCATGGAAGGGTTTTGGGTAGTGTGGTAGATGTATAGGCACGTGAGTAAGTATTATTTTCTGGGAACCAATGTTTAGAAGGAGCAGAGTGGTGATACTCAGATTACTAATTCAATATTTATTAACACAGTGAGTGAAGATGCATCTTAGATTCACTCAGGCTAAACAGAACAGCAATTAACTTATTAAATCATCAAACACTTCAAGAGCTTATTACCTCATCCAACACCTCCAAATACTCATTACTTTATTAGACAATTGGGATATCATTACCTTGATACATGAGATTCCGTAACTATTATTCACAAGCCATCACTGGACCCTCAGGTCTTACTTTAACAAGTAACACATCACCTCCTCACTTCTTGATTAGAGCATGATACTCTCAGGTTACTCGTTCATGACTACTACAGACGAATACATAACACACTGGACTAACTCCACAATTATAGTAACATACAATACCTCTCATTCAGTGGTTCAATACTCAACCTGGGATGACTATATTTCTGCTAGTCATCCCTAAGCATGGATATTAATACGGCTCCATACATATAACCAAGAACAGTGGGTAGACCATGATCATATGACGGAGTCAGTGGGCCAGAGTTGTTTACAGGCTCGCTCGCTAGCTCGGAGCGCCCGGCCCGGGAAAAGTTGACTGTGGCGGTGGGCCGTGGCGTCTGCCAAGGAATCTCGCCCTGGGATTCTAATCTCGCCACCTTAAAGACGTCTTTCGAGAGACATCGTGCCCAGAGGCGGCTCCCAAACCTCAGGAGTGTTGCTAACCCCCACAACAGCGTCTGGAGACGTGGAGAAGAAATCACAGAAGGAGTGAATATTTAACTTCACTATATAAAACATAAGTCTGGCACCGGTTCAGACGATAGCTAGAGCTCTACTTTACTTGACCCACTTGGCACTGAAGGTACTATGTTAAAACATGAACACTGATATTCACAAAAAATGACTAAGTTAAACTGAGTTAATATGGCGGCGTGGAACACACGTGCACACACCTGGAGACGTGGAGAAGAAATCACAGAAGGAGTGATTTCCCCTCGCGAGCCTGCATATATACTGGCCTGAGGGCATATTCCTACTAGAAAGATAAACTTCACTAACAATAGACCCTCTATTCACAGTAGTCGTTGGACACCTAGCTGTGACCGTCAGTGTCACAGATCAGGCTAATTTTCTACATCTATATTTATGATTTAATCAGAGGTTGAGTTTGTCAGTAAAGAGGTGAATTGAAGTTATATATGCGTTCGCAACTCTATTGGCCTGACCGCAAACCACATCCCCGGTCAAACGGCCGTTAAATCTGGGAGAATTTTGAGTTTGACAGGAACTGTTCAGAAGATGAATGACTTTCTTAAATAGACAACTGACACTAACTAAACTATGAACATGAGATTCTCTGATGTCGGGGCAACAAAACAATATAACTTCAGTAGCGATCAGAAACCCATGGGTATCCCCACGGACGACCTAAAATACGCCACTCTAACTGGCAAACTCAACACTCGCCTACTTGACACGTCTTACTAACAATAAAGACAGTTGAAGCGTTCAACCCCACTCACAATGGATCTTGAATGTTCCAACTGTAAACAGACATATCTAAGTTGACTCAAAACAAAGGTGTTCTCTCTCACATTCAAATATATTATATAGAGAGGTTGGTTTCAGTAAGTCAGAGAAAATGGGATAACGGAGGACTGAGGCGTCTTGAAGTGACGAGAAAACGGACTCCTCAGATGGAGGACTCAAAATAAAAGCAGAGGTACCTGTTTTGTGGGCTATTGAGCGTAATATGAATCATTTGATTTTGCCGTTAACTGACGTGTACGACCGTGGTCGTTACAAAGCTTTCCCCTCCCAAAGATTCAATATTATGAGGTATAGTCGACAAAACATTCACAGTAAATACACAATTTCAAACACAATATCTTGCAGTACTGGGGTAATGGTCATCAATACAGGCAACACACGTTACAGAATTTTCACATACGTAAAATTTTGCAACTCAGTTGAATAATCACACAAACTCCCAGCCAGGGGCAGATAAAATGAACATAGCACCACTTGTTATGGCACACAGAAGAACATAATAATACTTCAATATTGCAGAACACAATAATAAAAATAACAGGCCGGCCTGAATTACAGTTTTGTACACTTTTAACTGCACCATCCACCAGGACGGCAGGTAGTTTCCATCTTGGCAATTGATCAGACATGTATAACACTTTCAACTACAACATCCACTAGGATGACAGGT